>NC_041383.1:607625332-607652658 GCF_002162155.2 Triticum dicoccoides
CGGCCTTGCGCCGGAGACCTTTTCTTGTCCTCGTGGCCGCCTTCTTGCACCCTTCGGCCCCCTCAGTTGAGGCGGCCTTCTTCTTCCTCTCCTCCCCTTCATGGGAGGAGTGCGCCTCATCATCTTCTGGCGAGGCGTCTGGTGCGGCCTCGCGCCGGAGACCCTTCCGGGTCCCTGCGACCTTCTTTTTGGCCTTCTTCTCTGCACCTTGTAAGGCGCCGGAACCAGCATCTCCTCTAGGAGTGCGCCTACTGGGTCCTCAGGCAATGGAGCCGGAGAGTTAATCCACTCCACCGTCTCCACCCAATCTTGTTCGGTCAGCATAGTGACCTAAGAATCCTCCCATGAATGTGCTAGGAAGGAAACATCTTGTAATAACCATAGGACTTACCGGACTGGCGAGGCGCTTTGCGCTAAGACCATGGTCCTCGGAAAGGGGAGGAGGAACTTTGCCGGTCTTGAACAACACCTTCCAGATTTCTTTGTGTGTTGTGTCGAAGAGCTCTAGCAGCATTGGGTGTTCGGCCGGGTTGAACTCCCACATATCAAATGCCCGTCTTTGACACGGGAGAATCCGGTGAATGAGCATGACCTGGACCATGTTGACGAGCTTGATCTTCTTGTCCCTCATACTTCTGATGCAGGTCTCGAGTCCGATCAGCTCCGTGGGTTCGCCCCAGGCCAGGCCCTTCTTCTCCCAAGAAGTGAGCCGCATGGGGATTCCGGATATGAATTTGGGGGCCGCCACCCAATTGGCGTCGCGCGGCTCGATGAAGTAGAACCACCCTGATTGCCACCCCTTTACGTTCTCCACGAAGGAGTCGTCAAGCCATGTGACGTTGGGCTTCTTGCCGACCATGGCGCCTCCGCACTCCGCCTGTTGGCCGCTCACAATCTTCGGCTTCACGCAGAAGATTTTCAACCACAGGCTGAAGTGGGTCTTCATGCGGAGGAAGGCCTCGCACACGACGATGAACACCGAGATGTTGAGGACAAAATTCGGGGCCAGATCGTGAAAATCTAGCCCGTAGTAGTACATGAGCCCGCGGACAAACAGGTGGAGTGGAAATCCTAGTCCGCGGACAAAATGAGGGAGAAATACTACTCTCTCCCGAGACTTCGGAGTAGGGGTAATCTGTCCCTCGGTCGGAAGCCTGTGCGATGCTCTCGGCTAGGTATCCGGCCTCCCAAAGCTTGGTAATGTTCTCCTCTGTGACAGAGGAGGCCATCCACTTGCCTCCCTCTACGTACATGCTGCGGTCCTATGAAGAAGGTGAGGACTTGGGCGCTGGAGCTCGAGGGTGCGAGAACGGATGAGCAAAGGAGGAAGAAGGAATGGGTGAAAACGAGAGATCACTGCCCCTTTATAAAGGCAATGTAGAATGTGTGCCTCCCCACTCGCCTGTCAAAATCCCTTATTTTTCCAAGCGCCTCGATTAATGGCGCTGGTTGGGTTACCCATACCAATATTGATGGAGATCCCGTGATAAGGGGACACGATCTCTGCTTTGACAAGACGTGCCAAAGAAACTGCCTCGCGATGTGTGCGGAAGCAGGTTGTAGAAAACGGTTCGAATAATTACCGAGCCGTGGCGTGATGTCACACTATGAAGGGTTGTCAGCAGATCAGATTCGTGGATTGTTATTCTCTCTATGATGGTATAGGGAATTTTATCTTACAGAGCCGGACATGGTCCTTGTGTTCGGAATTTATCTTTGAGTATTCAGAGATGGAACCCGCCTCGCAATGCCAAAGACAATCTACATGCCGGACTCATCGTCATTGAAGCATGGTTCAGGGGCTACTGAGGGAGTCCTGGATGAGGGGGTATCCGGACGGCCGGACTATGTACTTTAGCCGGACTATTGGACAATGAAGGTACAAGATAGATGACTTCGTCCCTTGTCTGGATGGGACTCTCCTTGGCGTGGAAGGCAAGCTTGGCGATTCGGATGTAGATCTCCTCCTCTGTAAACTGACTCTGTGTAACCCTAGCCCCCTCCGATGTCTATATAAACCGGAGGGTTTAGTCCGTAGGAGACAACAACAATCATACCATAGGCTAGCTTCTAGGGTTTAGCCTCTCTGATCTCGTGGTAGATCAACTCTTGCAATACTCATATCATCAAGATCAATCAAGCAGGAAGTAGGGTATTACCTCCATCGGGAGGGCCCGAACCTGGGTAAACATCGTGTCCCCAGCCTCCTGTTACCATTAGCCTTAGACGCATAGTTCGGGACCCCCTACCCGAGATCCGCCGGTTTTGACACCGACACCGTGCATTGCCCTTTCTCACCTCGAGAGTTAGTGCAAACTTCGTCGGTGCATCCAAACCCCGTGATACGATATGCTCTATCAGACATAAACCTCCTTATATCTTCTCCAAAACAGCCACCATACCTACCTATCATGGCATTTCCGCAGCCATTCCGAGATATATTGCCATGCAACTCCCATCATCATCATATACATGACTTGAGCATTCATTGTCATATTGCTTTGCATGATCGTAAGATAGCTAGCATGATGTTTTCATGGCTTGTCTGTTTTTTGATATCTTTGCTATGCTAGATCATTGCACATCCTGGTACACCACCGGAAGCATTCATATAGAGTCATATTTTTGTTCTATATATCGAGTTGTAATATTGAGTTGTAAGTAAATAAAAGTGTGATGATCGTCATTATTAGAGCATTTCCCCAGTGAGGAAAGGATGATGGAGACTATGATTCCCCGACAAGTCGGGATGAGACTCCAGACTTTATGAAAAATAAAAGAGGCAAAGAAGCCCAAATAAAAAAAGAGGCCAAAGAAGCCCACAAGAAAATAAAATTAAATATAAAAAAGAGAAAATAAAAAATGAGAGAAAAAGAGAGAAGGGGCAATGTTACTATCCTTTTACCACACTTGTGCTTCAAATAGCACCATGTTCTTCATATAGAGAGTCTCCTGAGTTATCACTTTCATATACTAGTGGGAATTTTCATTATAGAACTTGGCTTGTATATTCCAATGATGGGCTTCCTCAAATGCCCGAGGTCTTCATGAGCAAGCAAGTTGGATGCACACCCACTTAGTTTTCAGTTTGAGCTTTCATACACTTATAGCTCTAGTGCATCCGTTGCATGGCAACCCTACTCCTCGCATTGACATCAATTGATGGGCATCTCCATAGGCCGTTGATTAGCCGCGTCGATGTGAGACTTTCTCCCTTTTTGTCTTCTCCACACAACCTCCACCATCATACTCTATTCCACCTATAGTGCTATATCCATGGCTTGCGCTCATGTATTGCGTGAAGGTTGAAAAAGCTGAAGTGCGTTAAAAAGTATGAACCAATTGCTTGGCTGGCACCGGGATAGGCATGAGGGGTACCTTGTGTTAAGAAAAGGGAACATAAAATACTATATGATTTTCTAGGGATAACATTCTATAAGCATTGATATTTTGAAAGGCATGATTGTTTGTTGGGATGCCTGACTATTATTGTTTTTATGTCAAATGATAGACTATTGCTTTGAATCACTCGTGTCTTAATATTCATGCCATGATTAGATTACATGATCAAGATTATGCTAGGTAGCATTCCACATCAAAAATTATCTTTTTTATCATTTACCTACTCGAGGATGAGCAGGAATTAAGCTTGGGGATGCTGATACGTCTCCGTCGTATACATAATTTTTTATTGTTCCATGCCAATATTCTACAATTTTTACATACTTTTGGCAACTTTTTATACTATTTTTGGGACTAACATATTGATCCAGTGCCCAGTACCAGTTCTTGTTTGTTGCATGTTTTCTGTTTCACAAAAACCCATATCAAACGGAGTCCAAACGGGATAAAAATGGACGGAGAATATTTTTTGGAATATTTGTGATATTTGGGAAGAAGAATCAACGTGAGACGATGCCCAAGGGGGACACGAGGCAGGGGGCACACCCCTGACCCTCGTGGGCACTGAGGGAGTCCTGGATTAGGGGGTATCCGGACAGCCGGACTATATACTTTGGTCGGACTGTTGGACTATGAAGATACAAGATTGAAGACTTCGTCCCGTGTCCGGATGGGACTCTCCTTTGCGTGGAAGGCAAGCTTGGTGATTCGGATGTTATATCTCCTTCTCTGTAACTAACTCGGTGTAACTCTAGCCCCCTCCGGTGTCTATATAAACCGGAGGGTTTAGTCCGTAGGACAACAACAATCATACCATAGGCTAGCTTCTAGGGTTTAGCCTCTACGATCTCGTGATAGATCAACTCTTGTAATACTCATATCATCAAGATCAATCAAGCAGGAAGTAGGGTATTACCTCCATCAAGAGGGCCCGAACCTGGTTAAACATCGTGTCCCCAGCCTCCTGTTACCATTAGCCTTAGACACACAGTTTGGGACCCCCTACCCGAGATCCGCCGGTTTTGACACCGACATTGTTGCTTTCATTGAGAGTTCCTCTGTGTCGTCGCTACAAGGCTCGATGGCTCCTCCGATCATCAACAACAACGCGGTCCAGGATGAGATTTTTCTCCCCGGACAGATCTTCGTGTTCAGCGGCTTTGCATTGCGGGCCAATTCGCTTGGCCATCTGGACCAGATCGACAGCTACGCCCCTGGCCATCAGGTCAGGTTCGGAAACTTGAATTACACGGCCGATATCCGCGGAGACTTAATCTTCGACGGATTCGAGCCTAAGACAGGAGTGTTGAACAGTCACGACGAGCACGACTTAGATCGACGGTCGGACAGTATTTGGGATATCGCACCTGCAGCAGCTCTGAACCTAAATCTGGGGCAAATCGCGTCATTCGAGGATGGGTGGATGGACCCCGCCACGGAGGCCGCATACTCTTCGGCGGTAGAGCCGAACACAGATTCCACCGTTAAAGAAATCTGTGTTGTTGGATCCCCGGACTTGTGTCCGGATGTGGGTTCCGAATCACGCGCGCCCGGGCTCGTCGAGTCCGATTGGGCTCCGGTAATGGAGTTCACCGCTGCGGATATATTTCAGCACTCCCCCTTTGGCGACGTGCTGAATTCATTAAGGTCTCTCTCTTTGTCAGGAGACTCTTGGCCGAACTATGTCTGGCTCGAGTGGGAAGCAGGCGACGAAGGGACTCGTTGCCCACCCACCACCCACTTCATTGCCACTGTTGATGATTTGACCGACGTGCTTGACTTCGACTCCGAAGACATCAACGGTATGGACGACGATGCAGGAGAAGAACAGGAACCGCTGCCCACAGGGCGCTGGACAGCCACCTCCTCCTGACATATATATGGTGGATACTCCCAAAGAAAACAATGGCGATGAGGCAATAAAGGATAATCCCTTAGGGAAGCGACCAAAGCATGGGCGTCATCGGCGCCGCTCTAAGCCCCGCCACAACAATACCGGCACAGGAGACAAAAACAATCCGGACGGTGCCGAAGAGGAATACAATCCCGATCAGCCTACCTTCGAGCAGGCCGAACAGGAATACGGGCATTTAGCCCAGATGAACAGGCGTTGGATGGATACTTGGAGGATGACAACTATATGCCTCCCTCCGAAGACGAGGTAAGCCTCGGTGACGATGAGTTCAGCGTGCATGAGGATCCCATAGAGGATGATCGCTTCAAGCGCCGGCTTATAGCCACTGCAAGAAGCCTGAAAAAGAAGCAGCAGCAGCTCCAAGCTGATCAAGATCTGCTCATAGACAGATGGACCAAGGTCCTGGCGGCCGAGGAATACGGACTCGAGCGCCCCACCAAAGGTTACCCAAAGCACAAGTTGCTACCCCAACTCGAGGAGGAGGCCGTAGAGCCTACAATTCCAACATAGGACGAGGCACTTCGTGGCCGAGACAAAACAGCGTACCAGCCCGAATACCACCCCGCACCCCCACGCCACTTCACTACGGCCCGGTGCAATACGCAGGACCTGCGAGATATATTGGAAAACAAAGCAGGACAACCAAGATCAATCTATGGACCATAGGGGCGCGCCCCAGCGCTTGACGATGACCGTCATGCCGGATACGCTAACAACAAGTCCGGCCAGGCCGAACATAACCAGCCAGACTTTGTCGCACTGCGTAGCGACATAGCCCGGCACAGAGGCGCCGCACACCCCCTCTGCTTCACTGATGAAGTAATGGATCACGAGTTCCCAGAAGGGTTTAAACCCGTAAACATCGAATCATACGATGGCACAACAGACCCCGCGGTATGAATCGAAGACTTCCTTCTCCACATTCACATGGCCCGCGGTGATGACCTACACTCCATCAAGTATCTTCCCCTTAAGCTCAAAGGACCGGCCCGACACTGGCTGAATAGCCTGCCAGCAAACTCCATTGGCAGTTGGGAAAACCTGGAGGACGTGTTCCTCGACAACTTCCAAGGCACTTACGTGCGACCACCGGATGCTGATGACTTGAGTCACATTACCCAACAGCCCGAAGAGTCAGCCAGGAAATTCTGGACTCGGTTCCTAACTAAAAATAACCAAATTGTCGACTGTCCGGACGCCGAAGCCTTGGCGGCCTTTAAGCATAATATCCGCGACGAGTGGCTCGCCCGACATCTCGGCCAAGGAAACCCGAAGTCCATGGCGGCCCTCACGACACTCATGACCCGCTTTTGCACGGGCGAGGATAGCTGGCTGGCTCGCAGCAGCACCATGCCAAGAAACTCCGGCACTTCAGATGTCCGCGACAATAACGGCAAGCCATGGCGCAATAGACATAAGCGTCGGAACAATAGTGACAACACCAGAGACACGGCAGTCAATGCCGGATTCAGTGGCTCAAAATACGGTAAGCGGAAAAAGCCGGTCAAAAGAAACAATCCGGGATCGTCCAGTCTGGACCGCATACTCAACCGCTCGTGCCAAATTCATGGCACCCTTGACAAGCCAGCCAACCACACTAATAGGGATTGGTGGGTGTTCAAACAGACCAGCAAAATTAATACCAAAAACAAGGACAAGGGGCTACACAGTGACGATGACGAGGAGCCCCGGCGCCCAAACACTAGGGGACAGAAGAAATTCCCCCCTAGGTGAAAACGGTAAACATAATCTATGCCACCCACATTACCAAACGAGAACGAAAGCGTGCACTAAGGGATATCTGTGCGATGGAGCCAGTCACCCCAAAATTTAACCCGTGGTCCTCCTGTCCGATCACTTTTGATCGTATGGACCACCCTACCATCATCCGTCATGGCGGTTCAGCCGCATTGGTCCTTGACCCAATCATCGATGGACTCCACCTCACGCGAGTCCTTATGGACGGTGGCAATAGCCTGGACCTGCTTTATCAGGACACAGTGCGCCAAATGGGCATCGATCCCTCGAGGATCAAACCCACCAAAACCACCTTCAAAGGTGTAATTCCAGGTGTAAAGGCCCGTTGTACGGGACTCAATAACACTGGAAGTGGTCTTCGGATCCCCAGATAATTTCCTAAGCAAGGAGTTAATCTTCGATATCGTCCCTTTCCATAGTGGCCATCATGCACTGCTTGGACGAACCACATTCGCTCGATTCAATGTGGTACCGCACTATGCATACCTCAAGCTCAAGATGCCAGGGCCTCGCGGGGTTATAACAGTCAATGGAAACACAGACCGCTCTCTCCGTATGGAAAAACACACTGCGGCCCTCGCGGCAGAAGTCCAAAGCAGTCTTCCTCGGCAGACCGCCAATTCGGCAACAACAACACCGAACACCGTCAAGCGAGTCCGGAGCACCCCGAAACAAGACCATCAGGCACGCCAAGAGCACGATTAGCAATCAGGCCTCCGCCCCAGCCCCGTTCAGGCGGCATTTGGGCCGCGCATACACAATTACGCACTCAAAATACCTTGGGCATTGGCGGAGGCGCGAGGACGAGGCGGCCCACAGTGCGGTTCAACCACCACGAGGCCCACATACCTTAGTAACTTTCTTTCTCTTTCAGGACCCTACTTTCGGGCAGCCCCTTCAAAGAGCCTGATCATCGGACTCATAACAGGAGGGAAAACCAAGAAGGCAAGAGGCTATGCACACAAGGGAATACCCAGGTGGTCTCTGATTCATGATCGTTATACCTGTTTTACATACCCGCATTCGGCCCGCCTTTGGATAGTACATGTCAAATAGTCCTATTTCTTTTTGTTTAACACATTAGTTGTACACATATGCTTCGGCATATTATTTAAGTAACATCGGAAAACAATATACAGCGTCAACTTGTTATCCCTATCTCTATGTTTTCCCTTGAATGTTTATTGCATCCGTACACTTTGGTACGGCCAGTTTGCCAGGGGTTTCTTATTGTGCCGCATAATACGGCAAGATAAGTCTGAACACTTTCGACAGTGCGGCACCCCAAACTTATAGCATTATATGCATCAGCTCTGAATCATGTCTTGGGTCAATAGTTGGGTTAGCCCGACTCCCTTGTTTCGGTACCTTACGTTCCGTTATATCGGCTAAGGTAGCGCAGGGAGAACTACTGTGATTGTGTCCCGGTTCTTCCAGACGAGCACCTCAGTAGAGAAAGCCGAAAACTGACTGTCATGATGCGGCAAGAGCTGGTCGCTGTTCGAGAGGTCTTAAATCCCTAAAGATTTTTTCCGCTTCAGGCGAGGAATTGGCCTTGTCCGATTTAGGCGTGTATAGCGCCCCAATTCGGCTTTTCGAATACTAGGGGCTTCGCCGAAATTTAAAATTGTAGACTTCTATGGCTAAGTGAGAGTTATAAAGCCGCATAGTCCGATTGCCTTGTTCGCTGCGCTAAACACCTCCTTAAAGGACCAAAAATTTGGATAAAGAGTGTTTGGGTTTTCCACGAACACCCCAGTACTAGTTGCACGGGGGCAGAAGCCGACGACTGGCCTACTTTCAGAATTTTATAAACTGCCGCACAGAAGGTAATATTTTAAATCAACAAAGCGTCATGTAAACGCAAACAAACTCGTTCTAATATTACAAAAAAATGACATGAGTACATTCACTCAAAGATTATGTCCTTGGTACATTCATTGGCCACAAGGCGAGCGCCTTTCATAACGCCATCATAATATTTTTCGGGGTAGCGATGCTCCTTACCCTCATGTGGTCCATCCTTCACCAGCTTCTCGGCTTCCAGTTTGGCCCAATGCATCTTCGCACGGGCAAAGGCCCGGCGGGAACCCTCAATGCAGACGGACTGTTGACAACTTCAAGCCACGGACAGGCATTTACCATCCGCTTTATGAGGCCGAACTAGCTATCGGGCAGGGGCTCACCAGGCCACATCCGGACTATGAGGTCCTTCTTGGCCAGTTCGGCCGCCCTGTGGAGTTCGACCAATTGCTTCAGTTGGTCACTCATAGACATTGGGTGTTCGGCTCCAGTATACTGGGACCAGAACAACTTCTCCGTCGAGCTCCCCTCTTCGGCACAGTATAACTCCATGGCATCCGATATGTTGCGTGGCAGATCTGCGAATGCCCTTGGAGAGCTCCGAATGCGGGTGAGTAAAAGAAATGTCTCCTCCACATGCTTGCTTTGCATAATGAATGCCTTACCCGCTGCTATCTTCTTGGCCGCTTGGATCTCCTAGAGGGCCCTTTGGGCTTCGGCCTTGGGGTCTTTCGCGCTCTGGAGGGCCTTTGCAAGCTCAGACTCTTGCGTCTTGAAGTCACGCTCCAAGGACTCGAACTTCTTGCCGAACTCCTGGAGCTCTTGTTGTACCTCGCCCACCCAAGCATCTTGCTTTTCACGCTCGATGCACTCCGCGGCCGCCTTGTCTTCAGCCTCGGATAGTGCCTTCTTCAGGGCAGCCACTTCGGTCGTGGCCCCTATGAAAAATCATGACGCTTTTTGTCACCGTCACTAATTTTTTCTCCTCTATATAACACAAGGACGGTCTATCACTTAACTTTGTTCTCCTCGAGCTGCCTCTTCGTGAGGCTGAGCTCCTATTCGATTTGCTTTAGATCCTGCGTGAGTCCGGCGACCTTGGCAGTGCGGGCGGCAGCGGTCAGCACCAACGCCTGCTTATTCACATAGACATTTGTTGTTAGACTCCTGTGGATTAAAAATTGACCCTCCATTTGGTTCTTCTTTCCGAACACCAAACAGAGTATCAGGGGCTACTGTCTAATAGGTGATATTTTCTCACACTTTTCTTTACTTACCTCAAAGCCCGTTAGGAGGCTGGTGCAGACTTCGGCCAATCCGCTTTTGGCGGATCGGACCTTCTCAATTACTGTACTCATAAGAGTACGGTGCTCTTCGTTGATGGAAGCGCTGCGAAGCACTTCCAGCAACTGATCTGTTGCCTCCGGCTGGACGGAGGTCATCGGCACGGCCGGCTCGCCCTCCTTAGCGAGGGGTCGTCTGCGTGATTCCAGAACCTTTGGAGGCTCCGGCGCCGTAATCGGCTGGGAGCCAGACTTGTTATGGCTCCCGTCCGCATAATCTATGGGTACCTTGCCCCCCATGAACTTGGCATCCGGGGTTTCCCCTTGGGGCGTCTCCAGAACCGTCGCCCCTGGCCCTGTTATCCTTTGGGACAACACCTCAGCGTCGTCCGTAGGTCGCGGGGAGGTGGCCATCGGGAGTGAATCGCTATTCATCTTCGATTCACTCAAGGACCCATCTGAAGAAGATAGCCCAAGATGGGACCTAGCCGGACTGTATATACGTGTTCAGCATTATTACAAACTATGGAGTTAAGTTGCACAAAAATATTACTGAGTGCGGGTACTTACAATCTCGCCAGGGGCTTGCCCCTGGGCAGCCACTCCTCCCCGCTGTAGGCGGCCGTAGTGGAGTGATCCGGAAGGGTCCCCTTTCCCTTCTTCGGCATCCGGGACTCCCCCTGGGGGGCGGCCTTTCTTTTCTTCTCCTCCCCTGTGCGGGGAGGGGGAATTTCTTCATGTTTCCCCCTGTCTCCGTGGGAGGAATCTGCCTCGTAGTCCTCGGACGATGAATCTATTACGGCCTTGCGCCGGAGACCCTTCCTGGTCCCCGCGGCCGCTTTCTTGGATCCTTCGGCCTCCCCGGACAGGGCGGCCTTCTTCCTCTTCTTCTCCTCCCCTTCATGGGAGGAGTGCGCCTCGTCGTCTTCGGACGAGGCGTCTGGCGCAACCTTGCGCCGGAGACCCTTCCTGGTCCCTATGGCCTTCTTTTCGGCCTTCTTCTCCGGCACCTTGTAAGGCACCGAGACCAGCATCTCCTCCAGGAGTGCGGTTGTTGGATCTTCCAGCAACGGAGCAGGAAAGTCGATCTGCTCCGCCGTCACCACGTACTCTTGTTTTGGATAAGAGCACGGTGACCTAAAATCCTCCCATGAACATGCTGGGAAAAGTACATCTTGTGAATGTTTCGGGAACTTACCGGATTGGCGGGACGCGTGGCGCTTAGTCCACGGTCCTCGGAAGTGGGAGGAGGTATTTCGGTGGTCTTGAACAGCACCTTCCAGACGTCCTTATGTGTCGTATCGAAAAGCTCGCGCAGCGTCTGGTGTTCGGCCGGATCGAACTCCCACATATTGAATGCCCGTCTTTGGCATGGAAGGATCCGGCGAACAAGCATGACCTGGATCACATTGACGAGCTTGATCTTCTTCTCTATCATGTTCTTGATGCAGTTCTACAGCCCGGTCAGCTCCGTGATTACACCCCAGGCCAGGCCCTTCTTTTCCCAGGAGGTGAGCCACATGGGGATTCCGGATCGAAATTTGGGGGCCACCTCCCAGTTGGCGTCGCATGGCTCGGTGATGTAGAACCACCCTGATTGCCACCCTTTCACGGTCTCCACAAAGGAGCCGTCAAGCCATGTAACGTTGGGCATTCTGCCCACCATGGCACCTCCGCACTCCGCCTGCTGGCCGCTCACGATCTTCGGCTTCACGCAGAAGATTTGCAGCCATAGGTGTCACGCCCAATATGCGATACTATCCTAAAGAGACTCGAAGGTCCCACCAAGGATAGAACCGCATATTGAAACGCTTTTGCAAGGTGGATATCATTACATCAACATTACATAATAGATAGGGAAACATACAAAAGGCATACAATGCCACATGAATACAACATCATCTTACATAAGAGCACCATCTGACTACGGATGAAACACAAACAGAAACTCAAACGACATCCACCCTGCTAGCCCAGGCTGCCGACCTGGAACCTATCCCCTGATCGAAGAAGCAGAAGAAGAACTCAACGCAAGCAAGCATCGCTCTCGTGTCATGATCATCGCATAACCTGAACCTGCAACTGTTGTTGTAGTAATCTATGAGCCACGAGGACTCAGCAATCCCATTACCATGGGTATCAAGACTAGCAAAGCTTAATAGGAAAGGAAGGGGTAAAGTGGTGAGGTTGCAGCAGCGACTAAGCATATATGGTGGCTAACATACGCAAATAAGAGCGAGAAGAGAGCAAAAGGAACAATCGTCAACTAGTAATGATCAAGAAGTGATCCTGAACTCCTACTTACGTCAAACATAACCCAGAAACCGTGTTCACTTCCCGGACTCCACCGAGAAGAGACCATTACGGCTACACACACGGTTGATGCGTTTTAATTCAGATCTGGTGTCAAGTTATCTACAACCGGACATTAACAAATTCCCATCTGCCTATAACCGTAGGCACGGCTTTCGAAAGATTATACCCTGCAGGGGTGTCCCAACTTAGCCCATGATAAGCTCTCGTGATCAACGAAGGAATAGACCTTCTCCCAGGAAGACCCGATCAGACTCAGAATCCCGGTTTACAAGACATTTCGACAATGGTAAAACAAGACCAGCAAGACCGCCCGATGCGCCGACAATCCCGATAGGAGCTGCACATATCTCGTTCTCAGGGCAACACCGGATAAGCTAAGCGTACAGGTACTGACGTAACCCAAGTTGCCAAGGGATGGCCCCGCACAGTGCTCTAGTTTGGACCAACACTTAGACAAGCACTGGCTCGGGGGGGCTGTAATAAAGATGACCCTTGGGTTAATTACTCCCAAGGGAAATATAGGTGGTGGTGAGGCAAATGGTAAAACCAAGGTTGGGCCTTGCTGGAGGAGATTTATTCAAAGCGAACTGTCAAGGGGGTCCCATAAATCACCCGACCGCGTAAGGAACGCAAAATCCGGGAACATAACACCGGTATGTCAGAAACTAAGGTGGCAAGAGTGGAACAAAACACCAGGCATAAGGCCGAGCCTTCCACCCTTTACCAAATATATAGATGCATTAATAATATAAGAGATATTGTGATATCCCAACCAAAATCCTATCCACCATGGAGCAATCTTCAACTTCACCTGCAACTAGCAACGCTATAAGAGGGCTGAGCAAAGCGGTAACATAACCAAGCAACGGTTTGCTAGGAAGGGTGTCAAAGGTTAGAGGTTCATGGCAATCTGGGAAGGCATGAAGAACAGGTGATAGGAAACGCAGCATAGCGATAGAACGAAACAACTAGCATAGCAATGATAGTAGTGAGATCCAGGGTAGCGGTCATCTTGCCTGAAATCCCGCTAGGAAGAAGAACGAGTCCATGAAGTAGACGAACGGAAGTAGTCGAACGAATCCTCACAACTCCGGAATCGAAACCGAAGCTAACGAGAGAAGCAACCCGGAAAGAAGCAAACAACATGGTAAACACACAAGCATAATCATGGCATGATGCACAAACAAGTATGATGCATGTCCGGTTTAATGCGGCATGGCATGGCAAAGTGCAACAAACAATACTACAAGTTAAGTGGAGCTCAATATGCAACGAGTTGCATATTGACGAAACACCACATGCAATTATTTAGTTTGATCTCAGTTTTGTACCCAACAATATTAAATGTTATTAAACATGGCAAGAGGTGAAACATAATAAAACTACCCATCTAGGCAATTTTAAATGAGGCCGGAACAACAAGCAACAAGTCCGAAAAATCCCCATATGCATATTTTAGATTCGGTACTGTTCTGCCTATTACATACTTTTAGAGTTGTTAAACAGGAAAATAAAGTGCACCATGTTAATCTAGGCATTTTACCACCCCATTTACATATAAAGTTTAATTAAAACCGAGCTACGGTTATTTAGTTATGAAATAAATCATTTTAGCATGGCATTATGCAAAAAAACACAAACAACATGTTAAACATTTTTAACATAGATGAAAGTGGCATATTATTAATCTACACAATTTTCTGAGCATTTTACATATATAAATTATTTAATTCCGATGCACGGTTCAAGAGTTATTATATGCATGAAGACTAGGGACTTTTCTGCAAAACTGGTAAATCCGAGATAATAGCTAGAATCGCTGGACAGGAAAAAAAACAGGAGATGGGCCGAATCTGACTGGAGCAGGCCCAACAGAGGAGAGGCCAGGGGGCTGGGCGCGTCCTCACCTCGCTGGGCCGGATCTGGACAGCGGCTGGGCCTTGGCCGGTCAGAGGGGAGGCTGCAGGAGGGGCGCGCTGGGCCTAGAGGCCTCTGGCAGCCCACATGGAGGGAGCCCGGGGCACTCGGGGAGGCCGTCGTCCTCCCGAGGATGGGGGCCGGATCTGGCCGATGGCGAGGCGGGGACGTCGACGGTGACTTGGCGACGACGACAACAAGCGGCGGCGGCGGCGGTTCCCTACGGGGAAGAGAGAAGGAACCGGGTGAGGGAGAGACGCATGACGGTGAGGAGGGAGACGACCGCGAGGTTCCGGCCTGTTCAGGTCGCCGGCGGCGGCTCTGGCGAGCGGTTCGGTAGGAGGAGGCGCCCGGGGAGCGGGAGCGAGCTCTCCACTCGGGAAGGAGCTCGGGGACGGGTCCGCGGGCGGCGGCGGGCGCGCCTGGCCCAGATCAGCCTGGGGCGGGCCGCGCACGGGCTCAGCGGGCCACGGCCGCTGGGAAGACGAGGCGAGGCCACATGGCAACGGGGCACTGGCTGCAGGGGCCTGGGGGCTGATGTGGCAGCGTGGGATATGCCAAAGGGCGTGGCGGCGGTGGCGACAAGTGGCGGCGCACGGGAGGAGCGGCGCTGAAAGCGAGGTGGAGGTGGGAGGAGGCTGGTGGCGCGCTGATTTTGAGGAGGGAGTTGTCTGCTGCCAAAAATGGAAGGGGAGGCTTCCATTTATAGGCAGGGTTAGGGTTTGAGGGGTTAGGAAGGGTTTCTGGACCCTCGGATCACGATCGTGCGCTCCGAACAGAGAGGGGGACTAGGTGGCTGCAGGTGGGCTGTGTAGAATGCCTCGAGCTGAGAACAGAGAGAAACAGAGCGACCCGGTGGCAGCTTCCAGATACCGAAAACATCCGACGCTAGACCGGCTATAGTGCGGCTATAGGTTTAACGGTTGGGCTATCAAATGGACTCCGAATGCGATGAAACTTGGCAGGCGGTCTGTCTACACTATAATAAGACCGCACGACGAGTTGCAACCCATTCCGAGAACATTTTTGTGCCACTTATAAAATAATATTTCGGAGGTGCCGCGGGCGCGTGCGAGTGTGGTCGGGCTCAGAACGGACAACGGAGAGAACCGGCGGAACACGAACGGATGCAAGTTTTGAAAAACATGCGGATGAAATGCAGATGATGACATGAGATGAGATGCATAACAAGAACAAGATGCAAAACAACAGACAAAAACCCAACCACGAAGGAAATATCATATCACATCTCCGGAAAAGGCAAGAGTTGGAGTTACGAATATGGAAAGTTGTATCCGTGGCGTTACAACACTCCACCACTACGAGAGGATCTCGTCCCGAGATCTAGGATGGCACCGGAGGGAAACGAAAGAGGAAGAGAAGAGGTAAAACTAAGTTGCTTCTTTGACGAACGAGTGAAACCACGAACCTTGAGAGGTTGAGCAATTTAAAAGAAAGAGTACAACAGAGATGAACGAGATTGCAAACAATCCGTTAGAAAAGAGGAACAAGGAACATTACGAGAACTTGACGGTTGCAAAGACACAAATCAAGAGTTTAATGAACAAGATAGAATTCGGAACCACTCCGGTTAAAACGAGATAAGAATGAATAAGAATGATATAATTTGGACAGCACTCCGATAGAAAAAAGAAGAAAACTTGATAAGCTGAAAAGATATTGAAAAGATGATACAACACTCCGGTTAAATGGAGAAGCAAGGAGAAGAACATGATCTTGACCAAACGCGGGAATGGGTGAGGAGAGCAACATCACAATGACTCTGGGACGAAAGAATAGAAGTTAGATTGTTGGGATAAAGGGACGGAGAAGAAAATGAAATCTTCTGCCAGAAATGAACTTGGAAAGCATCCTTGCAAAGAAGAATAGAACGGAGTTGTTGGAAAATCAACAACGAAAAGCACAAGCTTATTATGGGCTTATGGCAAACATCTCAAAATGATGAGGTGACAACCGGCCACTAACTGAAACAATTTCTTGCTTGAGATCAACGAAGAGATGAAAACTGCTTTCGCCGAGAGGATAGGAGAAAACTTGGAT
Source organism: Triticum dicoccoides (assembly GCF_002162155.2). Taxonomy (NCBI): domain Eukaryota; kingdom Viridiplantae; phylum Streptophyta; class Magnoliopsida; order Poales; family Poaceae; genus Triticum; species Triticum dicoccoides. The sequence goes on from NC_041383.1 coordinate 607,641,788, forward strand.
CAATGAGAAGCACCACAAATAGCAACATTCCTTAGGGGAAGGCTTTAGGTGAAATCTATACCAAGATAACTCCAAAGAAGAGATTGATGGATTTAAAATACCTCGTTCTTGAGAACATGTGAATCAAGAAACATGAACTCAAAATTATCAAGAATGACATAACACCACCTCAAATGATAAGGTAGAATGAATTGCACTTCGAAATGCAAGATGAAGAAAACTTGAATGCCTCAAAACAAAACATGTGTTGAACACCATGTTTATTTTAGAGTATAGCTTAGCGGGTCATAACTTCGAGAGAAATCTTGAAGAACAATTGAAGAATGAAAGGAATCCTTGATGAACCGCCATGTAGAGCCTCCATGAAGAACTCCGGTAATGAAAGGATGATAGAAAGAAAGAGAAGTTGAAAACACAAGGTGAAACCTTGAAATGATTTAGATGGAGCTTCGTGACGAGATAATGCGGAAAACTTGGAACTCCGGAAAAAGAATAGATGAAACACTAGAACCGAGAATTACTTCATCATGAACAATCTCCGGAAGAAAAGAATTGAATCACCTGGATGAAACAAGAATAAGAATTATGTCATGCCTATCCTTCACCAATTTAAATTGATGACAAGCAACATATTTGGCATACTACTTATTCTCGTAGAAAGAATTAAGAGAGATATAGCACAAACTTGAGAAGGTATTGATGGAGCCACCAGTGGGATTTGGAAACAACGAATGAATTGAATGAATTGATACGATGACGAATGAAAAGAAATCTTGAACGAACCACCATAAGAACTGAAAATGAACATAGCAAAGGCACAATTCACCGGGAAGAATTGGAAAATGAATGAAGATACTTGAGGGGATTTAAATACAAGAGAACGAAGAGATCACGAGCTGATTAGAGACCACTTGATCGATGCACTGGTAAGATATGGAGAAGGAGAGCTAAAAGCTGAGAATGAATAAACCCGAAATGATGGCCTTCAGATGAAAGAAATGAAAACAACTCATGAAATGCTCCGGATGGGTGAAAAGAATTCTCACAATCAAAAACAATTATGAGGATGGCATGAAGCTAGAACCATGAATGTTGAAGAGAATGGAGCGAGATTTAAGAGAAATCCTTCTTCGGTCTTCCAATGTTGAGAATGATGATGAGAACCTCCATGAATTGTTGATTTACACCGGGATGAAAATTAGAAAGGTTGAACCAACGATGAAAAGAATTTGAAAGATCTTGGAGAAGGACATATGAGTTATGATAATTCATTCTTACGCCGCACTTGAAAAGAATTGAGAATAACTCCGGGGGAATTAGAAGAGTCAGGTAAGATCCTGGGAAAAGACCTGTGGGTTAGGGCCCACTAAAAGAAAACACCATTGGAAAGGATTGAAAAACAGATGGATGAAGCACCGGAACAATTGAAATATTTGAATGAGGTGACAACCTCGAATTAATTGGAACACAGACGAATCTCCTGATATTTCTTCCGAACTCCGGAATGATTGAATGGCGAGAGTCAAACGAGCAAGGAGAACACTTGATCCAAGGAAAAGAATGTAATCACTACCGAAAAACTTGAATTGAATCCATCGGAAAAGAGATGAATAATGTCGAACAAAACAAGAATACACCGGTTCAAACAATTGACGAAAGACTGAAGAGGCTCCACATGAATCAAATTGATGCTCGAAACAGACTCAGACTCCGGGAAAAAGAAAGGGTGGGCGGGCGGGAAAACAACGGCAACTTGGGACAGATGAAACAAACACGGTTGAGAAAACTTAGAATTGATCTCGACAATGTTGAAATGATCGGATCCACTTGAAGAGAAGCACGCCGGTTGAAAAAGAATTAACATGACAACCTCAATGATCAAGAAGGATTAGCACTCCCATAGAAATATGAGAACACCATTTAAGAAAGGTATGGATTGAACATTTGACTTCGAAGCAACTCGAATACCACAAAGAAAACAATACAAAGGATTTGGCTTGCAGAATAAGCCGGAACAAACATATGATAGATCCCATCTCGTATCATGTGTCTATTGGAAAGATATCCTACGAGCTACTTCAATTCCCACCTCTGAAACTCCCAATACTTTCTGGTTATGCAATCTGGTGTTGGGGATACAGGGGAAGTAATATATATCTCACCCAAAACTAGCAATTCCTACATCCAGCTGTATCCATCCGTCAACACATAACCAAGAAAACTCCGGAAATCGTGTACCTCAACCTTCGAAAAGCATCCGTTATACGAGTTATGGCAATACTCCCGAACTCCCCAGTACTGGGTGACGTCGAGGTTATCTCACCAACAACTGCATAAAAGAGATTTTCGATGTCGGCAAAACTCAGGTATTCCAGAACTGCAACGATAAAATTGTGACGACAACACCTCGGAGCTCAACTCCCCGGGTCAAAGCCACATAATAGAGAGGAGGCACCAAGAACAATGTTCTCGTCACAAAACCATCGGAACGATTCCAAGATACCCGCGTGATCCTAAAAAAATTTTAGTGAAATTTGAGAAGAGGAAAGTCAAAACATCTACGTCAGGAGACCTCACCAGAGCGACGAAGGGGACTGAGGAGTAAAAAGAATCCTACTCTCCGATATATATATAATCCTAAGACTCAAAAATAGTTTTCTTCTAGACTCAACAACGGCCAACAATCAAGGGGGCTCCTAAGGTCGGTCGAGGCTCTGATACCAACTTGTCACGCCCAATATGCGATATTATCCTAAAGAGACTCGAAGGTCCCACCAAGGATAGAACCGCATATTGAAACGCTTTTGCAAGGTGGATATCATTACATCAACATTACGTAATAGATAGGGATACATACAAAAGGCATACAATGCCACATGAATACAACATCATCTTACATAAGGGCACCATCCGACTACGGATGAAACACAAACAGAAACTCAAACGACATCCACCCTGCTAGCCCAGGCTGCCGACCTGGAACCTATCCCCTGATCAAAGAAGCAGAAGAAGAACTCAACGCAAGCAAGCATCGCTCTCGCGTCATGATCATCGCATAACCTAAACCTGCAACTGTTGTTGTAGTAATCTGTGAGCCACGAGGACTCAGCAATCCCATTACCATGGGTATCAAGACTAGCAAAGCTTAATAGGAAAGGAAGGGGTAAAGTGGTGAGGTTGCAGCAGCGACTAAGCATATATGGTGGCTAACATATGCAAATAAGAGCGAGAAGAGAGCAAAAGGAATGGTCGTCAACTAGTAATGATCAAGAAGTGATCCTGAACTCCTACTTACGTCAAACATAACCCAGAAACCGTGTTCACTTCCTGGACTCCACCGAGAAGAGACCATCACGGCTACACACACGGTTGATGCGTTTTAATTCGGATCTGGTGTCAAGTTATCTACAACCGGACATTAACAAATTCCCATCTGCCTATAACCGCAGGCACGGCTTTCAAAAGATTATACCCTACAGGGGTGTCCCAACTTAGCCCATGATAAGCTCTCGTGATCAACGAAGGAATAGACCTTCTCCCAGGAAGACCCGATCAGACTCGGAATCCCGGTTTACAAGACATTTCGACAATGGTAAAACAAGACCAGCAAGACCGCCCGATGCGCCGACAATCCCGATAGGAGCTGCACATATCTCGTTCTCAGGGCAACACCGGATAAGCTAAGCGTACAGGTACTGACGTAACCCAAGTTGCCAAGGGATGGCCCCGCACAGTGCTCTAGTTTGGACCAACACTTAGACAAGCACTGGCTCGGGGGGGCTGTAATAAAGATGACCCTTGGGTTAATTACTCCCAAGGGAAATATAGGTGGTGGTGAGGCAAATGGTAAAACCAAGGTTGGGCCTTGCTGGAGGAGATTTATTCAAAGCGAACTGTCAAGGGGGTCCCATAAATCACCCGACAGCATAAGGAACGCAAAATCCGGGAACATAACACCGGTATGACAGAAACTAAGGCGGCAAGAGTGGAACAAAACACCAGGCATAAGGCCGAGCCTTCCACCCTTTACCAAATATATAGATGCATTAATAATATAAGAGATATTGTGATATCCCAACCAAAATCCTGTCCACCATGGAGCAATCTTCAACTTCACCTGCAACTAGCAACGCTATAAGAGGGCTGAGCAAAGCGGTAACATAACCAAGCAACAGTTTGCTAGGAAGGGTGTCAAAGGTTAGAGGTTCATGGCAATCTGGGAAGGCATGAAGAACAGGTGATAGGAAACGTAGCATAGGGATAGAACGAAACAACTAGCATAGCAATGATAGTAGTGAGATCCAGGGTAGCGGTCATCTTGCCTGGAATCCCGCTAGGAAGAAGAACGAGTCCATGAAGTAGACAAACGGAAGTAGTCGAACGAATCCTCACAACTCCGGAATCGAAACCGAAGCTAACGAGAGAAGCAACTCGGAAAGAAGCAAACAACATGGTAAACACACAAGCATAATCATGGCATGATGCACAAACAAGTATGATGCATGTCCGGTTTAATGAGGCATGGCATGGCAAAGTGCAACAAACAATACTACAAGTTAAGTGGAGCTCAATATGCAACGAGTTGCATATTGACGAAACACCACATGCAATTATTTAGTTTGATCTCGGTTTTGTACCCAACAATATTAAATGTTATTAAACATGGCAAGAGGTGAAACATAATAAAACTACCCATCTAGGCAAGTTTAAATGAGGCCGGAACAACAAGCAACAAGTCCGGAAAATCCCCATATGCATATTTTAGATTTGGTACTGTTCTTCCTATTACATAATTTTAGAGTTGTTAAACAGGAAAATAAAGTGCACCATGTTAATCTAGGCATTTTCCACCCCATTTACATATAAAGTTTTATTAAAACTGAGCTACGGTTATTTAGTTATGAAATAAATCATTTTAGCATGGCATTATGCAAAATAAACACAAACAGCATGTTAAACATTTTTAACATAGATGAAAGTGGCATATTATTAATCTACACAATTTTCTGAGCATTTTACATATATAAATTATTTAATTCCGATGCACGGTTCAAGAGTTATTATATGCATGAAGACTAGGGACTTTTCTGCAAAACTGGTAAATCCGGGATAATAGCTAAATTCGCTGGACAGGAAAAAAACAGGAGATGGGCCGAATCTGACTGGAGGAGGCCCAACAGAGGAGAGGCCAGGGGGCTGGGCGCGTCCTCACCTCGCTGGGCCGGATCTGGACAGCGGCTGGGCCTTGGCCGGTCGGAGCCGCCACACGGAGGGAGCCCGGGGCACTCGGAGAGGCCGTCGTCCTCCCGAGGACGTGGCCGCGACGGCTTGGTCGACGACGACCGGAGGGCGGGCGAGGCGTGGCCGGAAATGGGCGGATCGGGCCTCTGGGGGCCGGATCTGGCCGGTGGCGAGGCGGGGACGTCGACGGCGACTTGGTGACAACGACAACAAGCGGCGGCGGCGGCGGTTCCCTGCGGGTAAGTGAGAAGGAACCGGGTGAAGGAGAGACGCGGGACGGTGAGGAGGGAGACGGTGGCGAGGTTCTGGCCTGGTCTGGTCGCCGGCGGCGGCTCCGGCGAGTGGTTCGGCAGGAGGAGGCGCGCGGGGAGCGGGAGCGAGCGCTCCGCTCGGGAAGGAGCTCGGGGACGGGTCCGCGGGCGGCGGCGGGCGCGCCTGGCTCAGATCGGCCTGGGGCGGGCCGCGCACGGGCTCGGCGGGCCGCGGCCACTGGGGAGACGAGGCGAGACCACATGGCAACGGGGCACTGGCTGCGGGGGCCTGGGGGCTGATGTGGCAGTGTGGGATATGCCAAAGGGCGTGGCGGCGGTGGCGACAAGTGGCGGCGCGTGGGAGGAGCGGCGCTGAAAGCGAGGTGGAGGTGGGAGGAGGCTGGCGGCACGCTGATTTTGAGGAGGGAGTTGTCTGCTGCCAAAAATGGAAGGGGAGGCTTCCATTTATAGGCAGGGTTAGGGTTTGAGGGGTTAGGAAGGGTTTCCGGACCCTCGGATCGCGATCGTGCGCTTCGAACAGAGAGGGGGACTAGGTGGCTGCAGGTGGGCTGTGTAGAATGCCTCGAGCTGAGAACAGAGAGAAACAGAGCGACCCGGTGGCAGCTTCTGGATACCGAAAACGTCCGACACTAGACCGGCTATAGTGCGGCTGTAGGTTTAACGGTTGGGCTATCAAATGGACTCCGAATGCGACGAAACTTGGCAGGCGGTCTGTCTACACTATAATAAGACCGCACGACGAGTTGCAACCCATTCCGAGAACATTTTTATGCCACTTATAAAATAATATTTCGGACGTGCCGCGGGCGCGTGCGAGTGTGGTCGGGCTCAGAACGGACAACGGAGAGAACCGGCGGAACACGAACGGATGCAAGTTTTGAAAAACATGCGGATGAAATGCAGATGATGACATGAGATGAGATGCATAACAAGAACAAAATGCAAAACAACAGACAAAAAGCCAACCACGAAGGAAATATCATATCGCATCTCCGGAAAAGGCAAGAGTTGGAGTTACGAATATGGAAAGTTGTATCCGGGGCGTTACAATAGGCCAAAGTGGGGCTTGATGCGGAGGAAGGCCTCGCACACGACGATGAACGTCGAGATGTTGAGGATGAAATTCGGGGCTAGATCATGAAAATCTAGCCCATAGTAAAACATTAGCTCGTGGACGAATGGGTGAAGTGGAAATCCTAGTCCACAGACAAAATGAGAGAGGAACACTACTCTCTCTCGAGACTTAGGAGTGGGGGTGATTTGTCCCTCCACTGGCAGCCTGTGGGCAATGTTTGCGGCCAGGTATCCGGACGCCCGAAGCTTGGTAATGCCCTCCTCCGTGACGGAGGAGGCCATCCACTTGCCTCCCACTCCGGACATACTGCGAATGGTCCTACGGAGAAGGTGAGAACTTGGGCGCTGGGGCTCAAGAGTGCGAGAATGGATGAGCAAAGGAGGAAGAAGGCGTGGGTACGAATGGGGGATCCTTGTCCCTTTATAGAGGTGGCAAAAACTGTGCGCCTCCCCACTTTCCTGTTAAAATCGCTTATTTTCCAAGCACCACGTTAAATGACACGTTTGGATTACCCGTACCATTATTAACGAGAATCTCGTGGTAAGGGGACACAATCTCTGCTTTGACAAGACATGCTGAGGAAACCGCCTCGCAGTATGTGCGGTCGCTGGCTGTGAGGAAATGGCTCGAATAGTGACTCGGCCATGATGTAATGATGCATTGACAACAGATTAGATTTGTAGAGTATTGTTCTCTCTGCGATAGTACGTGAAATTTATCTTGCAGAGCCGGACACGATCCTTGTGTTCGGAATTTATCTTGGAGTATTCGGAGATGGAACCCGCCTTGCAATGCCGAAGACAATCTACGCGCCAGACTCATTGTCATTCAAGCCTGGTTGAGGGGCTACTGAGGGAGTCCTGGATTAGGGGGTATCCGGACAGCCGGACTATATACTTTGGCCGGGCTGTTGGACTATGAAGATACAAGATTGAAGACTTCATCCCGTGTCCGGATGGGACTCTCCTTTGCGTGGAAGGCAAGCTTGGCGATTCGGATGTTAGATATCCTTTTCTGTAACTGACTCTGTGTAACCCTAGCCCCCTCCGGTGTCTATATAAATTGGAGGGTTTAGTCCGTAGGACAACAACAATCATATCATCGGCTAGCTTCTAGGGTTTAGCCTCTACGATCTCGTGGTAGATCAACTCTTGTAATACTCATATCATCAAGATCAATCAAGCAGGAAGTAGGGTATTACCTCCATCGAGAGGGCCCGAACCTGGGTAAAACATCGTGTCCCTTGCCTCCGGTTACCATTAGCCTTAGACGCATAGTTTAGGACCCCCTACCTAAGATCCTCCAGTTTTGACACCGACAGGCACCCCGTAAGGCGGTTTCTGCTCTTCTTTGGCCGAAAGAAAGCTAATTTTTGGAAAAAAAATCTTGGCAAAGGTTTCAATCCAATCGGAGTTAGGGATCTCCCGGAATATAAGAAACGGTGAAAGGGCAGAAGCCAGGACGCAGAAACAGAGAGAGACAGAGAGACAGATCCAATCTCGGAGGGGCTCTTGCCCCTCCCATGCCATGGGAGCCAAGGACCAGAGGGGAAACCCTTCTCCCATCTAGGGAGAAGGTCAAGGAAGAAGAAGAAGAAGGGGTGCTCTCTCCCCCTCGCTTCCGGTGGCGCCGGAACGCTGCCGGGGGCCATCATCATCACCACAATCTACACCAACACCTCCATCATCTTCACAAACATCTCCATCACCTTCCCCCATCTATATTTAGCGGTCCACTCTCCCGCAACCCGCTATACCCTCTACTTGAACATGGTGCTTTATGCTTCATATTATTATCCAATGATGAGTTGTCATCCTATGATGTCTAAGTAGATTTTTATTGTCCTATCGGTGATTGATGAATTGCTATGATTGGTTTAATTTGCTTGTGGTTATGTTGCTGTCCTATAGTGCCCTCTGTGTTGTGCAAGTTTGAGGGATTCTTGCTGTAGGGTGTTGCAATACGTTCATGATTCGCTTATAGTGGGTTGCTTGAGTGATATAAGCATAAACTCGAGTAAGGGGGTTGTGGCGTATGGGATAAAGGGGACTTGATGCTTTAATGCTATGGTTGGGTTTTACCTTAATGATCTTTAGTAGTTGCGGCTGCTTGCTAGAGTTCCAATCATAAGTGCATATGATCCAGGAAGATAAAGTATGTTAGCTTATGCCTCTCCCACATCAAACTTTCTATCGGTCTAGTAAAGCAGTCAATTGCTTAGGGACAATTTCACAACACCTACCACCACTTTTCCACACTCGCTATATTTACTTTATTGCTTCTTTATCTAAACAGCCCCTACTTTTTATTTACATGCTCTTTATTATCTTGCAAACCTATCCTATCACACCTACAAAGTCCTTCTAGTTTCATACTTGTTTTAGGTAAAGCGAATGTTAAGCGTGCGTAGAGTTGTATCGGTGGTCGATAGAACTTGAGGGAATATTTGTTCTACCTTTAGCTCCTCATTGGGTTCGACACTCTTACTTATTGAAAGAGGCTACAATTGATCCCCTATACTTGTGGGTTATCACAGAGCTGGCCGCGAGCAAGTGCTCGGTCCCTCGGGTTTTTCAGCAATGCAGGGACGGACCCATGCACAGGCGCCGACGGCCCTTACATCGGGATGAACTCAAGGCGGGTTAGCAGCATGCGGGGGCCGCATGGGGCAGCCTCGCAGATAGCAGGGCAATGGATATGATGTCAATAATGGCATAAATCAGCTCATAAAAGTGGTGAGATCAGTTCTGATAAATGCGCAAAACGATACACGTTGCGGGGCGGACCCAGACAGCTTGAGGATGATGCAGCGCGAGGGGCGCCCTCAACTGAACGAACTAAAATGTCACCTGGCACCATCGGGGTAGACATCTTGAAGTAGCTGGAGATGCGCGCCGCCAAAGTTGCTCCTCATGAGCCAGCGGACTCCTGAGCCTCGGGGGGCTCCGGAGGCTCCGACTCCTCTTCCGTCAGGAAAGCTTGGTGCCTGGCTTCAAGGGATGCCATGACGCCATGCATGCATCGCTGGAACAAGGCCACCGCGCCCGGCAGGCCGAAAGGCATGCAGACGTAGCTTTGGGGGCGGCCTCCACATCGGCCGACGCTCGACGACTAGAAGAGCTCCCGAGAAGCAGCTCTGTTGAGGCCCGGGATGTTAACGTAGATGTGCAGCTTGCCGCTCGTGTCCTGAGTGGCATCTGCGTTGAGCGGTGCGGGCTGTCGCTTGCTACCTCTTGAGCATGCGTTGGTTTTACCTTGAAGAGGAAAGGGTGATGTAGCAAAGTAGCGTAAGTATTTCCCTCGATTTTGAGAACCAAGGTATCAATCCAGTAGGAGACTACACACAAGTCACCTAGTACCTGCATAAACAATCAAGAATCTTGCAACCAACATGATAAAGGGGTTGTCAATCCCTTGAAGGTCACTCGCAAAAGTGAGATATGATAGAGATAATAAAGTAAATATTTTTGGTATTTTTGTAGTATAGATTGGAAAGTAAAGATTGCAAAATAGTAAACGAGATGCGATGTAAATAAAAGAGATATAATATAATAGGAAAGAGACCCGGGGGCCATAGGTTTCACTAGTGGCTTCTCTCAAGATAGCATGTATTACGGTGGGTGAACAAATTACTGCCGAGAAATTGATAGAAAAGTGCAGAATTATGAAGACATCTAAGGCAATGATCATGAACATAGGCATCACGTTTGTTTCAAGTAGACTGAAACGATTCTGCATCTACTACTATTACTCCACACATCGACCCCTATCTAGCATGCATCTAGAGTATTAAGTTCATAAGAACGAAGTAACGCATTAAGCAAGATGACATGATGTAGAGGGATAAACTCAAGCAATATGATATAAACCACATCTTTTTATCCTCGATGGCAACAATACAATACGTGCCTTGCTGCCCCTACTGTCACTTGGAAAGGACACCGCAAGATTGAACCCAAAGCTAAGCACTTCTCCCATTACAAGAAAGATCAATCTAGTAGGCCAAACTAAACTGATAATAAGAGACTTGCAAAGATATCAAATCATGCATATAAGAATTCAGAGAAGAATCAAATAATATTCATAGATAATCAAGTTCATAAATCCACAATTCATCGGATCTCGGCAAACACACTACAAAAGCATATTACATCGAATAGATCTCCAAGAACATCAAGGAGAACTTGGTATTGAGAATCAAAGAGAGAGAAGAAGCCATCTAGCTAATAACTATGGACCCGAAGGTCTGTGGTAAACTACTCATGCTTCATCGGAGAGGCAAT
>NC_041383.1:607652849-607654820 GCF_002162155.2 Triticum dicoccoides
CCGACAGATCACCGGAAAAGGCCCCAAGATGGGGTCTCACAGGTACACAAGGTTGTGGTGGTGGAAAAGTGTTTTTGTGGCTCCCCCTAATGTTTCTAGGGTATAAGAGTATATATAGGCGAAAGAAGTACGTCGGTGGAGCTACGAGGGGCCCACGAGGGTGGGGGCGCGCCTACCCCCCTGGGTGCACCCTCCTGCCTCGTGGCCTCCTCGTAGAGTCTGAGACTTCAACTCCAAGTCTTCAGGATTGCTTTCGGTCCAAGAAAGATCCGCGCGAAGGTTTCATTCCGTTTGGACTCCGTTTGATATTTCTTTTTTGTAAAACACTAAAATAGGCAAAAAAAACAGAAACTGGCACTGGGCCTCCGATTAATAGGTTAGTCCCAAAAATAATATAAAAGAGCGTATTAAAGCCCATTAAACGATAATATAATAGCACGGAGTAATAAAAAATTAGAGATACATTGGAGACGTATCAAGCATCCCCAAGCTTAATTCCTACTCGTCCTCGAGTAGGTAAATGATAAAAACAGAATTTTTGATGTGGAATGCTACCTAGCATATTTCTCAATGTAATTTTCTTTATTGTGGCATGAATGTTCAGGTCCGAAAGATTGAAGACAAAAGTTTAATATTGACATAAAAACAGTAATACTTCAAGCATACTAACAAAGCAATCATGTCTTCTCAAAATAACATGGCCAAAGAAAGTTATCCCTACAAAATCATATAGTCTGGCTATGCTCTATCTTCATCACACAAAGTATTTAATCATGCACAACCCCGGTTTCAGCCAAGCAGTTGTTTCATACTTTAGTATTTTCAAACTTTTTCAATCTTCACGCAATACATGAGCGTGAGCCATGGACATAGCACTATAGGTGGAATAGAATGGTGGTTGTGGAGAAGACAAAAAGGAGAAGATAGTCTCATATCAACTAGGCGTACCAACAGGCTATGGAGATGCCCATCGATAGATATCAATGTGAGTGAGTAGGGATTTCCATGCAACGGATGCACTAGAGCTATAAGTTTATGAAAGCTCAACAAAAGAAACTAAGTGGGTGTGCATCAAACTCGCATGCTCATAAAGACCTAGGGCACTTTTGAGGAAGCCCATCATTGGAATATACAAGCCAAGTTCTATAATGAAAAATCCCCACTAGTATATGAAAGTGACAACATAGGAGACTCTCTATCATGTAGATCATGGTGCTACTTTGAAGCACAAGTGTGGTAAAAGGATAGTAGCATTGCCCCTTCTCTTTTTTTTCTCATTTTTTTATTTGGGCCTTTCTCATTTTTATGGCCTCTTTTTATTATTATTTATTTAGTCCGGAGTCTCATCCCAACTTGTGGGGGAATCATAGTCTCCATCATCCTTTCCTCACATGGGACAATGCTCTAATAATGAAGATCATCACACTTTTATTTACTTACAACTCAAGAATTACAACTTGATACTTAGAACAAAATATGACTATGTGAATGCCTCTAGCGGTGTACACTACTGGAAGCAACTACTTTGCCATCTGCCAGCTCTTTGCCGTCAGCTAGCAGACGGCAAAGAAGCTCTTTGCCATAAGCTACCCGAAAGCAGACGGCAAAGAACTGGCTGATGGCAAAGAAAGCCTTTGCCATCAGCCTAATCTTTGCCGCCCGCTAGCTGACGGCAAAGAATCTTTGCCGTCCGCTAGCAGACAGCAAAGAGGGAGGGGGCCCCACTGAGGAGCTGTTTAAAAAATACTTAACGTCCCCCTCTTTGCCTAGCAGACGGCAAAGAGCAAAAAAGCGGACGGCAAAGAGGGCGGACGGCAAACATTCAACATATCTAACGGCGCGCCCCACCATGCCCTCTCTCTCTGTTTCTCTCCTGCTCCCACATGCGCGCCGCCGCCCCCAGCACTCGCCGCCGCCCAGTCGCCCCACCGCCCCGCCGCCCCACCGGCCTCCCGCCCCGTCGCCCCACCG
>NC_041383.1:607656343-607729370 GCF_002162155.2 Triticum dicoccoides
CTGACCCGACACCCTGACCCGACACCCCGACCCCGAGACCCCGACCCCGACACGGCACCCCAACACCGACATGACACCCCGACCCCCGACACCTCCCGAAAAGGTGTTCTTTGGCCTTCCAGAGGCCGACGGGGTCATATATTTGTGAATTATTAGTTAGGTCATATATTTTTCGATTTTGTTATGAAAAACATCATATATAATTGTGTTGATCGGGTAGTTTTAAATGTGCAGTTGTTTATGTTGTACTTGATGATGATACACTTAAGTGATATACATATTATTATTCATGTCGGTACTTTTTTTCATGTTGTACTAATTTTGTTTATTCTTTTCATGGCAGGTGTTGAAAGATGGTGGGCGCTGGTCGGGAGCGCGCCGAGGCCCCTTCTTCGTCGGCGCGTACTGTGAGGTCTTCCATTCCACACGCACCTCTCCTCCGAGCGTTGCTGGACAGTATGGCGACACCGCCGGGCCCTTCTTCGTCGACCGCGGTGCCCAGCAGGGGACGAGGTAAGAAGAAGGGCCGAGGTGGAGCACATGGTCGCGGGAGAGGAGGTAGGGTGACTCTTACGGCGCCTTCCTCGCCGCCGCCCCCAGCTATTTCACCCGAGCACGTGACTGCTAGGGTGGACTCGTCTGAGGAGGAGGCTACACGGACTCCGGTCCACGAGCCTCCGGTCCACGGGTCTTCGGCCCACGAGCCTCGGGTCGACGGGCCTTCGGCCCACGAGAGTTGGGCCCACGAGACCCCGGAGGAGCACACGTCTGGATGGGGTACTTGGTCGAGTCAGCCTGAGGATGGCGGGGAGCCGAGTGGCCATGCTGATGATGGTGGGGAGCCGAGTGGCCATGCTGATGATGGCGGGGAGCCGACTGATTTTGAGGAGGAGGGGGAGGAGGGGGGCAACGTCTACCAGCGTGGTGCTACACGGCTCCCGTCCGTGCCGGCGACCCACGAGCAGAGGTGGTTGATTTTCCCTGATGGGGAGAGGTAAGTGCATTTAATCTTTTTGTACCTTCTGCATTCACGTTTCTTCAAATAACTAATGTGTTGGCCTTGTCATGCTGCAGGGGTTGGGACCACCATGAAAGTGTCCGCCGGCCCAACTCCGCCCTTGGAGTTCTGATTCGGCAAAACTTTCCGGGGTTTGTCACATTGCCTGGTGAGGGTCGGCTTCCAGAGGTTGGATTGAGTTGGGAGCACTACTTGGCTGCCCCGACCCCGCCGGGTGAGATTATGTGCAATGATTCAACAGTGGCATGTATGAAAATTATGAATGGTGGCTTTGCCACAAATACGATGTCAACTACATGATCATGCTAGCAATATGACAATTATGGAGCGTGTCATAATAAATGGAACGGTGGAAAGTTGCATGGCAATAAATCTCGGAATGGCTACGGAAACGCCATAATAGGTAGGTATGGTGGCTGTTTTGAGGAAGGTATATGGTGGGTGTATGGTACCGGCGAATGTTGCGCGGTACTAGAGAGGCTAGCAATGATGGAAGGGCGAGAGTGCGTATAATCCATGGACTCAACATTAGTCATAAAGAACTCACATACTTGTTGCAAAAATCTACAAAATCAAAACAAAGTACTACACGCATTCTCCTAGGGGAAGGGTTGGTAGGAGTTAACCATCACGGGATCCCGACCTCCACACATAAGGAAGGCAATCAATAAATAAATCATGCTCCAACCTCATCACATAACGGTTCACCGTACGTGCATGCTACGGGAATCACAAAGTTTAACACAAGTATTCCTCAAATTCACAACTACTCAACTAGCATGTCTCTAATATCACCATCCTCATATCTCAAAACAATCATCAAGTATCAAACTTCTCATAGTATTCAATGCAATTTATATGAAAGTTTTTATTATACCCATCTTGGACGCCCATCATATTAGGACTAATTTTATAACCAAAGCAAATTACCATGCTGTTCTAAAAGACTCTCAAAATAATATAAGTGAAGCATGAGAGATAAATAATTTCTATAAAATAAAACCACCACCATGCTCTAAAAAGATATAAGTGAAGCACTAGAGCAAAATTGGCTATCTAAAAAAATATAATTGAAGCACATAGAGTATTCTAATAAATTCCGATTCATACGTGTCTCTCCCAAAAGGTGTGTACATCAAGGATGATTGTGTTAAACTAAAAATCAAAGACTCAAATCATACAGGACGTTCCAAGCAAAACACATATCATGTGGTGAATAAAAATATAGCCTCAAGTAAAGTTACCGATAGACGAAGATGAAAGAGGGGATGCCTTCCGGGGCATCCCCAAGCTTAGGCTCTTGCCACTCCTTATTCCAAAATCCATCAAATATTTACCCAAAAACATGAAAACTTCACAACACAAAATTCAACAGAAAATCTCAAGAGCTCCGTTAGTATAAGAAAATAAACCACCACTTTAAGGTACTGTAATGAACTCATTCTTTATTTATATTGGTGTTAAACCTACTTTATTCCAACTTCTCTATGGTTCATACCCCCCGATACTACTCATAGATTCATCAAAATAAGCAAACAACACACAAAAAACAGAATCTGTCAAAAACAGAACAGTCTGTAGAAATCTGTAACTTTAGAATACTTATGTAACTCTAAAAATTCTGAAATAAATTTTTGTACGTGAGGTATTTGTCTATTCATCATCTGTAAATGGAATCAACCTAAAAGCACTCTCCAGTAAAAAAATTACAACTATTCTCGTGAGTGCAAAAGTTTCTGTTTTGTACAGCAAGATCGCAAAGACTTCACCCATGTCTTCCCAAAGGTTCTACTTGGCACAAACACTAGTTAAAACATAAAACCACATATAAACAGAAGCTAGATGAATTATTTATTACTAAACAGGAGCAAAAAGCAAAGAACAAAAATAAAATTGGGTTGCCTCCCAACAAGCGCTATCGTTTAACGCCCCTAGCTAGGCATAAAAACAAGAATAGATCTAGGTATTGCCATCTTCTCCCTTTTGATGATGAAGGGATAATTTTTTATCTAAAGCACTTATCTTCCTATTTTGTGAAAGCACGTGTCCATTAATGGTAGAAGAGATTAAGTACACTACGAAAATTTGCATCTAATCTAGCCTTCATTTCCTTGATAATTTCATTCTGATAAAAACAAAAAAGAGAAGTGGATTCAACCTTTTCACTCATGGGGTGCCCAAATATAGCTTTCATCTTTTCATAGGTATCGTTAACATCCCCCTCAAGAAAACCTTCTTCAAAAATAGAACCTAAAAATTTCTTGAAAGAAGAGGGTAAGCCAACATAAAAACTTTTTAAGTATATCTCAATTTGATATTGGGGCACATAGCTGGCTCAGATCCTTAATAGCTTATCCCAAGCATCTTTCAAAGATTCATCAAGCAAATAGCGAAAAATTCTGGGGTCATCTTCATCAAAATTATTCAAACTCTCATTGATAATCCCAGTAGGTCTTTCCATGGCATCATTATTTATGAGCTTACAGAGGACAGAGGGGCTATCCAAAGTATTAAAACCTGGGAGAAAACCCTTAGCCCCTTTGGTTCGGCCATGGATATAGAAGGGCAAACTAACTAAACAAGACAACAACGAGAGAAGGCAAAGGTTTTCGAAAATAGTTTTAGAAGTGGGAGAGAGGAAAATGAGAGGCGAATGGCAAATAATTTAATGCGAGGGAGACGAGTTTATGATGGGTACTTGGTATGTCTTGACTTGGAGTAGATCTTTCTTGCTACCTCTTGAGCATGCGTTGGTTTTCCCTTGAAGAGGAAAGGGTGATGCAGCAAAGTAGCATAAGTATTTCCCTCGGTTTTGAGAACCAAGGTATCAATCCAGTAGTAGACTACACACAAGTCAGCTAGTACCTGCACAAACAATCAAGAACCTTGCAACCAACGCGATAAAGGGGTTGTCAATCCCTTCACGGTCACTCGCAAAAGTGAGAACTGATAGAGATAATAAAGTAATTATTTTTGGTATTTTTGTTGTAAAGATTGGAAAATAAAGATTGCAAAATAGTAAATGAGATGCGATGTAAATAAAAGAGATATAATATAATAGGAAAGAGACCCGGGGCCATCGGTTTCACTAGTGGCTTCTCTCAAGATAGCATGTATTATGGTGGGTGAACAAATTACTGCCGAGCAATTGATAGAAAAGTGCATAATTATGAAGACATCTAAGGCAATGATCATGAACATAGGCATCACATCCGTGTCAAGTAGACCGAAACAATTCTGCATCTACTACTATTACTCCACACATCGACCGCTATCCAGCATGCATCTAGAGTATTAAGTTCATAAGAACAGAGTAACGCATTAAGCAAGATGACATGATGTAGAGGGATAAACTCAAGCAATATGATATAAACCCCATCTTTTTATCCTCGATGGCAACAATACAATACGTGCCTTGCTGCCCCTACTGTCACTGGGAAAGGACACCGCAAGATTGAACCCAAAGCTAAGCACTTCTCCCTTGCAAGAAAGATCAATCTAGTAGGCCAAACTAAACCAAAAATTCGAAGAGACATGCAAAGATATCAAATCATGCATATAAGAATTCAGAGAAGAATCAAATAATATTCATAGATAATCAAGTTCATAAATCCACAATTCATCGGATCTCAGCAAACATACCGTAAAAGAATATTACATCGAATAGATCTCCAAGAATATCAAGGAGAACTTGGTATTGAGAATCAAAGAGAGAGAAGAAGCCATCTAGCTAATAACTATGGACCTGAAGGTCTGTGGTAAACTACTCAAGCTTCATCGGAGAGGCAATGGTGTTGATGTAGAAGCCCTCCGTGATCGATTCCCCCTCCGGTAGATCGCTGGAAAAGGCCCCAAGATGGGATCTCACGGGTATAGAAGGTTGCGGCGGTGGAAAAGTGTTTTCATGGCTCTCCCTGATGTTTCTAGGGTATAAGAGTATATATAGGCGAAAGAAGTACGTCGATGGAGCTACGAGGGGCCCACAAGGGTGGGGGGCGCGCCTACCCCCTGGGCACGCCCTCCTACCTCATGGCCTCCTCGTAGAGTCCCAGACTTCAACTCCAAGTCTTCTGGATTGCTTTCGGTCCAAGAAAGTTCCTCGCGAAGGTTTCATTCCGTTTGGACTCCGTTTGATATTCCTTTTCTGTAAAACACTAAAATAGGCAAAAACATAAACTGGCACTCGGCCTCCGATTAATAGGTTAGTCCCATAAATAATATAAAAGAGCATATTAAAGCCCATTAAACATCCAAAACAGATAATATAATAGCATGGAACAATCAAAAATTATAGATACATTGCAGACGTATCATCGCTCGCCTCGAATGGCTCGTGCCTCCTGAAGATCTTCAATTGTCCTGGTGATGAATTCATGTGCACTTGGTACCTGATACGTCTCCAACATATCTATACTTTTGATTGTTCCATGCTATTATATTATCTGTTTTGGATGTTTAATGGGCTTTACTAAGCACTTCTATATTATTTTTGGGACTAACCTATTAACTGGAGGCCTAGTCCAAATTGCTGTTTTTTTGCCTATATCAGTGTTTCGCAGAAAAGGAATATCAAACGAAGTCCAAACGGAATGAAACCTCCGGGAGAGTTATTTTTGGAACAATCGTAACCCAGGAGACTTGGAGTGGATGTCAGGGAAGCAATGAGGTGGCCACGAGGGTCCAGGACACGCCCTACCCCCTGGGCACGCCCCCCCCCACCCTCGTGGGCCCCTTGTGGCTCCCCTGGCCGACTTCTTTCACCTATATATACTCATATACCCCGAAAACATCCAGGAGCACAATAGATCGAGAGTTCCACCGCCGCAAGCCTCTGTAGCCACCAAAAACCAATCGGGGCCTTGTTTCGGCAGCCTGCCGGAGGGGAGATCCATCACCGGTGGCCATCTTCATCATCCCGACTCTCTCCATGACAAGGAGGGAGTAGTTCACCCTCGGGACTGAGGGTATGTACCAGTAGCTATGTGTTTGATCTCTCTCTCTCTCTTGTGTTCTTGATTTGGCACAATCTTGATGTATCGTGAGCTTTGCTATTATAGTTTGATCTTATGATGTTCCCCCCCCCCCCTCTACTCTCTTGTAATGGATTGAGTTTTCCCTTTGAAGTTATCTTATTGGATTGAATCTTTAAGGATTTGAGAACACTTGATGTATGTCTTGCATGTGCTTATTTGTGGTGACAATGGGATATTCACGTGATCTACTTGATGTATGTTTTGGTGATCAACTTGCGGGTTCAGTGACATTGTGAACTTATGCATAGGGGTTGGCACACGTTTTCGTCTTGACTCTCCGGTAGAAACTTTGGGGCACTCTTTGAAGTACTTTGTGTTGGTTGAATAGATGAATCTGAGATTGTGTGATGCATATCGTATAATCATGCCCACCGATACTTGAGGTGACATTGGAGTATCTAGGTGACATTAGGGTTTTGGTTGATTTGTGTCTTAAGGTGTTATTCTAGTACGAACTCCATGATAGATCGAACGGAAAGAATAGCTTCGTGTTATTTTACTATGGACTCTTGAATAGATCGATCAGAAAGGATAACTTTGAGGTGGTTTCGTACCCTACAATAATCTCTTCATTTGCTCTCCGCTATTAGTGACTTTGGAGTGACGCTTTGTTGCATGTTGCGGGATAGTTATATGATCTAATTATGTTATTATTGTTGAGAGAACTTGCACCAGTGAAAGTATGAACCCTAGGCCTTGTTTCGAAGCATTGCAATACCATTTACGCTCACTTTTACCACTTGTTACCTTGCTGTTTTATATTTTCAGATTACAAAAACCTATATCTACCATCCATATTGCACTTGTATCACCATCTCTTCGCCGAACTTGTGCACCTATACAATTTGCCATTGTATTGGGTGTGTTGGGGACACAAGAGACTCTTTGTTATTTGGTTGCAGTGTTGTTTGAGAGAGACCATCTTCATCCTATGCCTCCCACAGATTGATAAACCTTAGATCATCCACTTGACGGAAATTTGCTACTGTCCTACAAACCTCTGCACTTGGAGGCCCAACAACGTCTACAAGAATAAGGTTGTGTAGTAGACATCAGTACCTCGCGCCTTGCGCCTTGCTCCTGGAAGCGTGCGTTGAAGCACGCCTGCACATGGTGCCCGAGTGGCTCCCTCGTGACGAGGACCAGGTCGGAGGCCTTCTAGAGAAGAGCCCCCGAGCCCAATGTGAGGGGGGCACCAGGCGCGCCTTCCTATGTGAGAGATACTACTTGTGCTTCCAAATATCCTTAAACCCAGTTTTTACCATGAGAGTCCACCATACCTACCTATGGATTGAGTAAGATCCTTCAAGTAAGTTGTCATCGGTGCAAGAAATAAAAATTGCTCTCTAAATATACATGACTTATTAGTGTGGAGAAAATAAGCTTTGTACGATCTTGTTATGGAAGCACTAAAAGCGACGGATTGCATAATAAAGGTCCATATACAAGGGGCAATATAAAGTGACGTTCTTTCGCATTAAGATTTTGTGTATCCAACCCTAAAAGCGCATGACAACCTCTGCTTCCCTCTGCGAAGGGCCTATCTTCTACTTTATGTCTTTTACTTTATGCAAGAGTCAAGGTGATCTTCACCTTTCCCTTTTTCATTTTATCCTTTGGCAAGCACTTTGCGTTGGGGTGATCCTGATATATATATCCAATCGAATGTAAGTTAGCATGAACTATTATTGTTGACATCACCCAAAGGTGAATACGTTGGGAGGCAACACTATAATCCCCTATCTTTCTCAGTGTTCGATTAAGACTTCATAACCACAAGTATTGCGTGAGTGTTAGCAATTGTAGAAGACTATATGATAGTTGAGTATGTGGAGTTTGCTATTCCTGAAAATAAGATGAATTGGAATTGTTTGATGACTAAGAATGAAGTTGGCTAGTTTTCAAGAAAGTTTATGGTCTATGCTTTAACATGTGAATAGCTTGTTACTTGATCGTGAAAAGTTTTATGAGATGAACTACTATTATGACATATAATCATGCTAGAAAAGGTGATTGAAATTATCATTGATCAAACTTGTGCACCTTATAGCATTCACACTTCATAAATTCTTTATTTTATCATTTACCTACTCGAGGACGAGTAGGAATTAAGCTTGGGGATGTTGATATGTCTCCAACGTATCTATAATTTATGAAGCATTCATGCTATTTTATTATCTGTTTTGAATGATTATGGGCTTTATTATACACTTTTATATTACTTTTGGGACTAACCTATTAGCCGGAGGCCCAGCCCATATTGCTGTTTTATTGCCTGTTTCAGTATTTCGAAAAAAAGGAATATCAAACGGAGTCCAAACAGAATGAAACCTTTGGGGGCGTGATTTTTAGGAAGAATATGATCCGGGAGACTTGGAGTTCACGTCAGAAGATCCTCGAGGAGGCCATGAGATAGGGGGGCCCACCCCCCTAGGCGTGCCCTACCCTCTCGTGGGCCCCTCGAGGCTCCCCCTACCGACTTCTTTCGCCTATATAAGCCTACGTAACCTAAAAATCAGAAAAGAAGATAGATCGGGAGTTCCGCCGCCGCAAGCCTCTGTAGCCACCAAAAACCTCTCGGGAGCCCGTTCCGGCACCCTGTTGGAGGGGGAATCCCTCACCGGTGGCCATCTTCATCATCCCGGCACTCTCCATGATGAGGAGGGAGTAGTTCACCCTCGGGGTTGAGGGTATGTATCAGTAGCTATGTGTTTGATTTCTCTCTCATGTTCTCTCTATGGCACGATCTTGATGTATCGCGAGCTTTTCTATTATTGTTGGATCTTATGATGTTTCTCCCCCTCTACTCTCTTGTGATTAATTGAGTTTTCCTCTTGAAGTTATCTTATTGGATTGAGTCTTTAAGGATTTGAGAACACTTGATGTATGTCTTGTCGTGTTTATCTGTGGTGACAATGGGATATCATGTGCCACTTGATGTATGTTTTGGTGACCAACTTGCGGGTTCCGCCCATGAACCTATGCATAGGGTTTGGCACACGTTTTCGTCTTGACTCTCCGGCAGAAACTTTGGGACACTCTTTGAAGTACTTTGTGTTGGTTGAATAGATGAATCTGAGATTGTGTGATATCCTATAATCATGCCCACGGATACTTGAGATGACATTGGAGTATCTAGGTGACGTTAGGGTTTTGGTTGATTTGTGTCTTAAGGTGTTATTCTAGTACGAACTCTATGATAGATCGAACGAAAAGAATAGCTTCGTGTTATTTTACTACGGACTCTTGAATAGATCGATCAGAAAGGATAACTTTGAGGTGGTTTCGTACCCTACAATAATCTCTTCGTTTGCTCTCTACTATTAGTGACTTTGGAGTGATGCTTTGTTGCATGTTGAGGGATAGTTATATGATCTAATTATGTTATTATTGTTGAGATAACTTGCACTAGTGAAAGTATGAACCCTAGGCCTTGTTTCAAAGCATTGCAATACCGTTTACGCTCACTTTTACCACTTGCTACCTTGCTGTTTTTATATTTTCAGATTACAAAAACCTATATCTACCATCCATATTGCACTTGTATCACCATCTCTTCGCCGAACTAGTGCACCTATACAATTTGCCATTGTATTGGGTGTGTTGGGGACACAAGAGACTCTTTGTTATTTGGTTGCAGTGTTGTTTGAGAGAGACCATCTTCATCCTATGCCTCTCACGGATTGATAAACCTTAGGTCATCCACTCGAGGGAAATTTGCTACTGTCCTACAAACCTATGCACTTGGAGGCCCAACAACGTCTACAAGAAGAAGGTTGTGTAGTAGACATCAAGCTCTTTTCTGACGCTATTGCCGGGGAGGAGAGTGCTTGAAGGTATATCTTTAGATCTTGCAATCAAATCTTTTTGTTTATTGTTTTATCACTAGTTTAGCCTATAAAAGGAAATTACATAAAAATGGAATTGAGTTTGTCTCATACGCTTCATCTTTTTGATGTCTTTCGTGAAAATGATGGAAAGGATAATTGTGCTTAATTGCTAGAGAAAGAATTCACTAAAATGTTTGGCACTAAATCTTTGTATGATGAGCATGATTGCAATGTTGTTAGTATGAATTCTTTGAATACCCATGATGCTAATGATATGTAAAGCCACAAGCTTGGGGATGCTATGTTTGATGAAGATGATATGTTTAGTCCCCCAAGTTTTGATGAGCAAATTTATTATGATGAAAGCATGCCTCCTGTTTATGATGATTATGTGATGACACGTATGCTATAAAGAATAAAGATAACCATGAAACTTGTCATCATGATTTTAATTTTCAATTGGATTATGCTTCACATGATAGTTATTTTGTTGAGTTTGCTCCCACTACTATTCATGACAAGAAGTTTTCTTATGTGGAGAGTAGTAAAATTTCTATGCAAGTAGATCATGAAAAGAATGCTTTATGTGCTGGTTATATTGTTGAATTCATTCATGATGCTACTGAAAATTATTATGAGGGAGGAACATATGCTTGTAGGAATTGCAATAATATCAAGTTTCCTCTCTATGTGCTTAAAGTTTTAAAGTTATGCTTGTTTTGCCTTCCTATGCTAGTTGATTATTTTTCCCATAAGTTGTTTGCTCACAAAATCCCTATGCATAAGAAGTGGGTTAGACTTAAATGTGCTAGTCATATTCTTCATGATGCTCTCTTTATGTTTGAATTCTTATCTTTTATGTGAGCATCATTGTCATCATCATGCCTAGCTAGAAAGGCATTAAAGAAAAGCGCTTGTTGGGAGACAACCCATTATTTACCCTTACTGTTTTTGTGTGTCCACATGATTCTGCTATTGTACTAATCATGTTTAATAGCTTTTGTTTCAATAAAGTGCCAAGTAAGACCTTTAGGATAGTTTACGGTGATAGTTGTGTTGATCTTGCTGAAAATCAGAAACTTTTGTGCCCAGTAAATTAGTTTTGATAATTCACAGAAACGTGCTTTTGATCTGATTGTTTTTTCTCTGGATTGGTACACAAATTGCTCACAATTTTCTAATTTGGTAGGATTTTTGGAGTTATAGAAGTATTCGATAGTTACAGATTACTACAGACTGTTCTGTTTCTGACAGATTTTGTTTTCTATGTGTTGTTTGCTTATTTTGATGAATCTATGAGTAATATCGGAGGGTATGAACCATAGAGAAGTTGGAATACAGTAGATATTACACCAATATGAATTTAGAATGATTTTACAACAGTACCAAAAGTATTGATTTATTTTTCTTATACTAACGGAGCTTACGAGTTTTCTGTTGAGTTTTGTGTTGTGAAGTTTTCAAGTTTTGGGTAAAGATTCGATGGACTATGGAATAAGGAGTGGCAAGAGCCTAAGCTTGGGGATTCCCAAGGCACCACAAGGTGAAATTCAAGGACAACCAAAAGCCTAAGCTTGGGGATGCCCCGGAAGGCATCCCCTCTTTCGTCTTTGTTCAGCGGTAACTTTACTTGGAGCTATATTTTTATTCACCACATGATATGTGTTTTGCTTGGAGCGTCATTTTATTTTGTTAGTTTTTGCTCTCTGTTATTTGGAATAATGTTTTTCATCTCTATTTTCAATAAAAATGTCAAGGATAGCCTTTACCATGCTTATTTTGCAAGTATACATGTTGCTGTTTCAAAACAGAAAGTTTACCGCTGTTGCAAAAATTCCCTAGAAAAGTCAGAAAATGATATAATGTTGAAACTTTTTGCATATTGAGCTCTTATAAATCTTCTACAGTGAAGTATTTTTCTCATAATTTTAGGAGTTCTGGAAGTATGATGAATCTTGCATTCTTTACAGACTGCACTGTTTTGGCGGATTGCTGTAATGTTTGCATTGTTTGCATATGTTTGCTTGTTTAATGATTCTATTTGAGGATAGGAGTATTAAATATGCAGAGACATTTATTATGCAATTTTGAATAATAATTTTAGAGATTTGTTACAGTAGAAAATGATAAGGTTTTTGCATTGGTTTATACTAACTTATCTCACGAGTTCTTGTTGAGTTTGGTGTG
Organism: Triticum dicoccoides; assembly: GCF_002162155.2. Classification (NCBI taxonomy): domain Eukaryota; kingdom Viridiplantae; phylum Streptophyta; class Magnoliopsida; order Poales; family Poaceae; genus Triticum; species Triticum dicoccoides. The sequence continues at coordinate 607,668,412 of NC_041383.1, forward strand.
GATGAAGCTTTCGAGATTTAGGAAACCGAGATATAAAAGGAATTAAGGAGATACAAAAGCTCAAGCTTGGGGATGCCCAAGGCACCCCAAGATAATATTTCAAGAAGTCTCAAGCATCCAAGCTTGGGGATGCCCCGGTAGGCATCCCACCATTCTTCTTCAACAATTATCGGTTAGTATTGGTTGAACCTAAGTTTTTGCTTCTTCACATGATGTGTGCTATCCTTGAAATGTCATTTTGTTTTTTTTTGCTTGCTGTTTGAATAAAATACCAAGATCTTAAATCTTAAATGTTAGAGAGTCTTCACATAGTTTCATTATTATTAGAATACTCTAGTGCTTCACTTATACCTTTTTAGAGCACGGTGGTGGTTTTATTTTATAGAAATTATTGATCTCTCATGCTTCACTTATATTATTTTGAGAGTCTTTTAGAACAACATGGTAATTTGCTTTGGTTACAAAATTGGTCCTAATATGATGGGCATGTTGGGTTCTACTGTAGGGGCCGTCGACTGCAAATTAAAATTTTCCTGCGTGCAGAACAACTAGGAACATGCTACGGGAGATGGATCACACATCGTAACCACTGGACGTGCAGTGTCGTGTAGCGGAAGTAGAGTTGAGGCAGCACGTTCCCGAAGTAGCCTCCTCCTTGCCGGTCTCCCACGTAGCCGACCAGATCCCGCGAACAGGTTTGCCAGAGCGGCGCAAGTGCACCGCCTCGAATGGTATCTGATACGTCTCCGTCGTATCTATAATTTTGATTGTTCCATGCCAATATTCTACAACTTTCATATACTTTTGGCAACTTTTTATATTGTTTTTGGGACTAACATATTGATCCAGAGCCCAGTGCCAGCTCCTGTTTGTTGCATGTTTTATGTTTTGCAGAAACCCATTTTTGGAATATTTATGATTTTTGGGAAGAAAAAACAACGCGAGACGGTGCCCGAGGGTGTCACAAGGCAGGGGGCGCACCCCTGACCCTCGTGGGCACCCCATAAGGCGGTTGACACTCTTATTTTGCCGCAAGAAAGCTAATTTTCGGTGAAAAATCTAGGCGAAAGTTCCAGTCCAATCGGAGTTACGGATCTCCGGATATAAAGGAAACGGTGAAAGGGCAGAATCCAGGAACGCAAAAACAGAGAGACAGAGAGACAGATCCAATCTCGGAGGGGCTCTCCCCCTCCCATGCCATGGAGGACATGGACCAGAGGGGAAACCCTTCTCCCATCTAGGGATAAGTTCAAGGAAGAAGAAGAAGAAGAAGGGGGGCTCTCTCTCCCTCGCTTCCGGTGGCGTCGGAGCGCTGCCGGGGGCCATCATCAACACCGCGATCTACACCAACAACTTCACCGCCCTCATCACCAACTCTACCCCCCTCTATGCAGCGGTGTAACCTCTCTTTTGCCCGCTATGATCTCTACTTAAACATGATGTTCAACGCTATATATTATTTCCCAATGATGTATGGCTATCCTATGATGTTTGAGTAGATCTGTTTTGTCCTATGGGTTAATTGCTGATTGTAATTGATTTGAGTTGCATGTTTTATTATTGGTGTTGTTCTATTGTGCCCTCCGTGTCGCGCAAGCGTGAGGGATTCCCACTGTAGGGTGTTGCAATATGTTCATGATTCACTTATAGTGGGTTGCTTGAGTGACAAAAGCATAAACCCGAGTAAGGGGGTTGTGGCATATGGGATAAAGGGGACTTGATACTTTAATGCTATGGTTGGGTTTTACCTCAATGATCTTTAGTAGTTGCGGATGCTTGCTAGAGTTCCAATCATAAGTGCATATGATCCAAGAAGAGAAAGTATGTTAGCTTATGCCTCTCCGTCAAATAAAATTGCAATAGTGATTACCGGTCTAGTTATCGATTGCCTAGGGACAAATAACTTTCTTGTGACAAAAAGCTCTCTACTAAAACTAACTTAGTTGTGTCTTCATCTAAACAGCCCCTACTTTTTATTCACATGCTCTTTATTATCTTGCAATTCTATCCAACAACACCTACAAAGTACTTCTAGTTTCATACTTGTTCTAGGTAAAGCGAGCGTCAAGCGTGCGTAGAGTTGTATCGGTGGTCGATAGAACTTGAGGGAATATTTGTTCTACCTTTAGCTCCTCGTTGGGTTAGACACTCTTACTTATCTAAAGAGGCTACAATTGATCCCCTATACTTGTGGGTTATCAAGACCTTTTTCTGGTGCCATTGCCGGGGAGTCATAGCGTCGGGTGAATATTCTCGTTGTGCTTGTTTGCTTTATCACTAAGTAAATTTTATTACTGTTCTAAGTTGTTTTCTATCTTTAGTTATGGATATGGAACACGAAATACCAAAAAAATTAGGTGTACTTGCTACTCATGGAGATGGGGAACCTCCTAAAACCTTCGATGCTCATTATGTGAAAGAAATTATGTACTACTTTGATAATCCTGAGAAAACCCCGTTCAATTATGTTATGGAAGACACGTTGGATCAACATGAATACTTTAGGGATTATCGCTTGACACAAAAAGGGAAACTATTATGGGATCAAACTTATATGTTGTATTGGTATGCTAGGCAACTATGCTTGAGATATGATTATACTTGTTGCTCTAGGATGAAGGCTCCACATCTTCCCCTTTCATGAGAATTTAATGATAATAAAACCTTAGCTTCTTATCCTAATGGTATATATGATTACTATGCTGTGGAACAAATAGAAGAATTCGGTGCTTTTATGGGTGCTTATGAAATTGAATCTTTGTTTAAAGAGTTTGAAGATTTTGATGATTCAGTTTATAGACCTAAAAATTTTGCTATACTTAAATATTGCTATGAAAATTATGAATATAATGCCGATATTGATGCATTTATTGAGGAAGTCTCCGCTGTCCAAGAAGAGACTAATATTCTGCAGGAGTCTATGGAAGAAGAAATTGATGAAACTGTGAGCTCATTGATGAAAAAGATGATGAGGAGAGCAAAGAATAAAAGGAGGAAGAGCGGATTAGCTACCCGTGCCCACCTTCTAATGAGAGTAACTCTTCAACTCATACATTGTTTAATTCCCCTTCATGCTTACCGAAGGATGATTGCTATGATGATTGTTATGATCCCGTTGATTCGTACGAAATATCCCTTTTTGATGATGCTTGCTATGCTTGTGGCCAAGATGCCAATATGAATGATGTTTATGGAGATGAACTTGCTATAGTTCCTTATGTTAAACATGAAATTGTTGCTATTGCACCCACGCATGATAGTCCTATTATCTTTTTGAATTCTCCAAACTACACTATATCGGAGAAGTTTGTGCTTATTAAGGATTATATTGATGGGTTGCGTTTTACTACTACACATGATGATTTTGATAGATATAATATGCATGTGCTTGCTGCTCCTACTTGCAATTATTATGAGAGAGGAACTATATCTCCACCTCTCTATGTTTCCAATATGATAGAATTGCAAGAAAATGTTTATACTATGCATTGGCCTTTACTTTGTGCGCATGAATTGTTCTTTTATGACATGCCGATGCATAGGAAGAGAGTTAGACTTCGTTATTTCTTGATATATGTTACTTTGTGCTCACTAATAAATTACAAATCATTGTTAATTAAAATTGGCTTTGATATACCTTGGGATCCGGGTGGATCCATTACTTGAGCACTAAATGCCTAGCTTAATGGCTTTAAAGAAAGCGCTAGCAGGGAGACACCTCGGAAGTTTTAGAGAATCATTTATTTCTGTTGAGTGCTTTCATAAAGTTTTAAAAAAAGGAGAACCCAAAACTTTTCAAAAAGGAAAGTGAAAGTGAGAAAGACAAGCATTGTTGAAGTGGGGGAGCTCCTTGAACTTTGTTCATGCTCACAGAAACTTTGTGAATCTTAATTATAGAAACTTTTCATCAAAAATAATTATCCCCTTGTACAATTCCATTGTATTATAAAACTAATGTGCCAAGGCTTGCCTTTAGGATGTTTACAATGCTTGTTGGTTTGTGCGGTGTAGGACAGAAACTTTTGCTGTAGTGCACGATTTTACATTTTTTACTGGAACGTCAAACGGTTCTGAATATTTTTGCACTGTCTTTCTGTACAAATTTTTTATTTTTCCCAATTTTGGTAGAAATTTTTGGGTACCAGAAGTATGGTGAATGTTCAGATTTCTACAGACTGTTCTGTTTTTGACAGATTCTGTTTTTAATGCATAGTTTGCTTGTTTTGATGAAACTATCAATTTCTATCATTGGATTAAGCCATGGAAAAGCTATATTACAGTAGACACAATGCAAAATAAAATATGAATTGATTTGCAACAGTACTTAGAGTAGTTATTTGCTTTATTATACTAACGGATCTTACCGAGTTTTCTGTTGAAGTTTTGTGTGGATGAAGTGTTTGATCGAGGAGGTCTCGATATGAGGAAAAGGAAGAGAGGCAAGAGCTCAAGCTTGGGGATGCACAAGGCACCTCAAGTATATATTCAAGGAGACTCAAGCGTCTAAGATTGGGGATGCCCCGGAAGGCATCCCCTCTTTCTTCAACAAGTATCAGTATGTTTTCGTATTCGTTTCGTTCATGCGATATGTGCAAGTCTTGGAGCGTCTTTTGCATTTAGTTTTCACTTTTCTTTTATGCACCATGCTGGTATAAGATAATCCATGGTTGATCTATAGAATTCTCATTGCACCTCATTTAAATCTTTTGAGTATGACTTTATAGAATGCTTCATGTGCTTCGCTTATATCGTTTGAAGTTTGGATTGTCTGTTTCTCTTCACATAGAAAACCGCCATTTGTAGCATGATATTTTGCTTCACTTATATTTGTTAGAGCATGAGCATATATTTTGTAGAAAGAATTAAACTCTCTTGCTTCACTTATATCTATTTAGAGAGATGACAAGAATTGGTCATTCACATTGTTAGTCATAAAATCCTACATAAACTTGTAGATCGCTGAATATGATATGTTTGATTCCTTGTAATAGTTTTGCGATATAAAGGTGGTAATATTAGAGTCACGCTAGTATAGTTGTGGATTGTAGAAATACGTGTGTTGAGTTTTGTGATTCTCGAAGCATGCACGTATGGTGAACCGATATGTGATGAAGTCGGAGCATGATTTATTTATTGATTGTCATCCTTTATGTGGAGGTCGGGGCGCGCGATGGTTAACTCATACCAACCTCCCCCCTAGGAGCATGCGTGTAGTACTTTGTTTCAATGGCTAATAATTTTTTGCAATAAGTATGTGAGTTCTTTATGACTAATGTTGAGTCCATGGATTATACGCACTCTCACCCTTCCATCATTGCTAGCCTCTTCGGTACCGTGCATTGCCCTTTGTCACCTCGAGAGTTGGTGCAAACTTCACTGGTGCATCCAAACCCCATGATACGATACACTCTATCACACATAAGCCCCCTTATATCTTCCTCAAAACAACCACCATACCTACCTATCATGGCATTTCCATATCCATTCCGAGATATATTGCCATGCAACTTCCATCATCATCATATACATGACTTGAGCATTCACTGTCATATTGCTTTGCATGATTGTAAGATAGCTAGCATGATGTTTTCATGGCTTGTCCGTTTTTCAATGTCATTGCTATGCTAGATCATTGAACATCTCGGTACACCGCCGAAGGCATTCATATAGAGTCATATCTTTGTTCTAGTATCGAGTTATAATATTGAGTTGTAAGTAAATAAAAGTGTGATGATCATCATTATTAGAGCATTGCCCCAGTGAGGAAAGGATAATGGAGACTATGATTCCCCCACAAGTCAGGATGAGACTCCGGACTTTATGAAAAATAAAAGTGGCCAAAGAAGCCCTAAAAAGAGAGAGGCCAAAGAAGCCTATAAAAAAGAGAAAATAGAAAAAAAATGAGAGAAAAAGAGAGAAGGGGAATTGTTACTATTATTTTACCACACTTGTGCTTCAAAGTAGCACCATTTTCTTCATATAGAGAGTCTCTTGAGTTTTCACTTTCATATACTAGTGGGAATTTTCATTATAGAACTTGGCTTGTATATTCCAACGATGGGCTTCCTCAAATGCCCTAGGTCTTCATGAGCAAGCAAGTTGGATGCACACCCACTTAGTTTCAGTCTGAGCTTTCATACACTTATAACTCTCAGTGCATCCGTTGCATGGCAATCCCTACTCCTCACATTGACATCAATTGATGGGCATCTTCATAGCCCGTTGATTAGCCGCGTCGATGTGAGACTTTCTCCCTTTTTGTCTTCTCCACATAAACCTCCACCATCATATTCTATTCCACCCATAGTGCTATATCCATGGCTCACGCTCATGTATTACGTGAAAGTTGAAAAAGTTTGCGAATACTAAAGTATGAAACAATTGCTTGGCTAAAACCGGGGTTGTGCATGATTCGAATATCTTGTGTGATGAAGATGGAGCATAGCCAGACTATATGATTTTGTAGGGATAACTTTCTTTGGCCCTGTTGTTTTGAAAAGACATGATTGCTTTATTAGTACGCTCGAAGTATTATTGTTCTTATGTCAAATGATAGACTATTGCTTTGAATCACTCGTGTCTTAATATTCATGCCATGATTAGATATATGATCAAGATTATGCTAGGTAGCATTCCACATCAAAAATTATTTTTTTTATCATTGACCTACTCGAGGACGAGCAGGAATTAAGCTTGGGGATGCCGATACGTCTCCGTCGTATCTATAATTTTTTATTGTTCCATGCCAATATTCTACAACTTTCATATACTTTTGGCAACTTTTTATATTATTTTTGGGACTAACATATTGATCCAGAGCGCAGTGCCAGTTCCTGTTTGTTGCATGTTTTATGTTTCGTAGAAACCCCATATTAAACGGAGTCCAAACGGGATAAAAATGGATGGCGATCATTTTTGGAATATTTATGATTTTTGGGAAGAAAAACCAACGCGAGATGGTGCCCGAGGGTGTCACGAGGCAGGGGGCGCGCCCCAGGGCGGCATGCACGCTCCTGACCCTCGTGGGCACCTTGTAAGGCGGTTGACACTCTTCTTTTGCCACAAGAAAGCTAATTTTCGGAGAAAAATCTAGGCGAAAGTTTTAGTCCAATCGGAGTTATGGATCTCCGGATATAAAAGAAAGGGTGAAAGGGCAGAATCCAGGAACGCAGAAACAGAGAGAGACAGAGAGACAGATCCAATCTTAGAGGGGCTCTCGCCCCTCCCATGCCATGGAGGTAATGGACCGGAGGGGAAACCCTTCTCCCATCTAGGGAGAAGGTCAAGGAAGAAGAAGAAGAAGGGGGGCTCTCTCCACCTCGCTTCCGGTGGCGTCGGAGCGCTGCCGGGGGCCATCAACAACACCGCGATCTACACCAACAACTTCACCGCCCTCATCACCAACTCTCCCCCCCCCCTCTATGCAGCGGTGTAACCTCTCTTTTACCCGCTATAATATCTACTTAAACATGGTGTTCAACGCTATATATTATTTCCCAATGATGTATGGCTATCCTATGATTTTGAGTAGATCTGTTTTGTCCTATGGGTTAATTGATGATCATGATTGGTTTGAGTTGCATGTTTTATTATTGGTGCTGTCCTATTGTGCCCTCCATGTCGCGCAAGCATGAGGGATTCCTGATGTAGGGTGTTGCAATATGTTCATGATTTGCTTATAGTGGGTTGTTTGAGTGACAGAAGCATAAACCCGAGTAAGGGGGTTGTGGCGTATGGGATAAAGGGGACTTGATACTTTAATGCTATGGTTCGGTTTTACCTTAATGATCTTTAGTAGTTGCAGATGCTTGATAGAGTTCCAATCATAAGTGCATATGATCCAAGAAGAGAAAGTAGGTTAGCTTATGCCTCTCCCTCAAATAAAATTGCAATAATGATTACCGGTCTAGTTATCGATTGCCTAGGGACAAATAACTTTCTCGTGACAAAAAGCTCTCTACTAAAACTAATTTAGTTGTGTCTTCATCTAAACAGACCCTACTTTTTATTTACATGCTCTTTATTATCTTGCAACTCTATCCAACAAAACCTACAAAATACTTCTAGTTTCATACTTGTTCTAGGTAAAGCAAACGTCAAGCGTGCGTAGAGTTGTATCGGTGGTCGATAGAACTTGAGGGAATATGTTTCTACCTTTAGCTCCTCGTTGGGTTCGACACTCTTACTTATCGAAAGAGGCTACAATTTGTCCCCTACACTTGTGGGTTATCAGTATCCGCGCGTGCAGGAGGAACGTCGTGCGGCGGACTGCTAGGTCCGATCACACAACCGGCGGCGAGTGGAGGTGGCTATTCGCAACACATGCAAACCCTAGTGACATCGCCGAAGCTATCAACCGAATAAGTGTGCCGCACCTCCACTATTTATAGGCGTCCGTCTCGGGCTCAACACTTGGGCCTCGCACGGACCCTAAAGCCCACAAGTCTACTCGGCCACAATCCGTATATAGCACGGATCACATCCGACCAGTGTCCTTGGATCCGACCTCGTAGGTTCCTTCCCTTAAGCGCGCGACCCCTTAGGTTCAAATCGTCTTGGTCGCAGTTCGGATCACCTCCAAACTGCACGGTTGGTAGCGGCCTCTAGCAAGGCATGCCGAACACCAATCAGACTGTGAAGCTGGTTAGGCGAACCTATACAACATATCACACTTCCGTTCCCTTTGCCACATGATATATGTTGTCGGGCTCGAGGCGAGATTGTCATCCTTGTGCTAGCCCGACCTCTTTCTCGTTCCAATGATGCTGACCACTATCCGGATTATCTCATAATCCTTGTCGCATGGCCATGCTTATCCTGGTCGGATCACACGAGGGGCCCAGAGTATATCTCTCCTAATCGGAGGGGCAAATCCCATCTTGCTCGACCATGTCTCGCAGCATGGGTCTGGACAAGCCTGAAACCTACCTTTTTTAACTACCTAGTCACGGAGTAGCGTTTGGTCGCCCAAGGCAGGTTTGTCACCATCCCGAGTACATGTGGCATCTCAGGTCTTAGGACATAGAACGTATGTTGTACTAGAGACTCACATATGACATATCGCTGTGTCTCATAGTTGGGTCTGTCCGACTCGGACCTTATCTTGACTCGGATCTGACTACGTCGAATCCGACCAGACCTTTCCAAGTCCATATTATCCGATTAGCATCCAATGCTCCATGGCTAGTGAGACCAAGCCATCGACCGTGTCATCTGCTAGTCTAGTTGGTTGCGCGTCCACACAGCCCTTTCGACTAGGGATCTTTTAGGACAGTCATCATACAATGCATAGTCCCACAAACAAGTCATGTACTTGCTGATACACATCATTGATAATGTCCAAGGACTATCTTTATTCACAAACACATAGGAAATATCATCATCCATGATTGCCTCTAGGGCATATCTCCAACAGGGCATCCAAGTTGGGTATAATAAAAACTTTCATATAAAGTGCATTGAATACTATGATAAAATTGATACTTGATAATTGTTTTGAGATATAAAGGTGGTAATGTTAGAGTCATTCTAGTTGGGTAATTATGAAATTGAGAAATACTTGTGTTTAAGTTGGCAAGTCCCGTTGACGGTGTCCTGGACTAGGGGGTACTCACCACGTCGTCCCCCAATCAGTCAGATTGGGCCGAAGACCCCCATGGCCGTATACTCATGGGCCAATTCGGACAGTCGTCGCATACAAGGAAGATTCCACAAGACTTGGTGGTCAAGACAAGGACTCCTCCCCCACCGGCGTATTCGGCTAGGACTCTTGTTACCCTAGGCCTATGGTACATTATATAAACCGAGGCCAGGCTAGTCGATAGATTATGACATTACTCATCATACCTCTAGGGTTTAGACCACAACATATGATCCCAGGGTAGATCAACTCTTGTAACCCTATATTCATTATAGTCAATCAAGCAGCATGTAGGGTATTATCTCATCAAGAGAGCCCGAAGCTAGGTAAAATCCCGTGTTCATGTTACCATTGATCATGAGACGCACTGCTTGGGACCCCCTACCCGAGATCCGCCAATTTTGACACCAACATTGGTGCTTTCATTGAGAGTTCTGCTGTGTGATCGGCGAAAGAATCAATGGCTCGACTGCAGGTCAACTGCGACGTCGGTTTCTTCGTCACCAGCTTGACTGGTCACCTTGGCTTGACCGAGGACTGCGCCCTACCTCCGATCGTCATGTTTAGATGAGGGTCTTCATCAACATCAACTCCGATCTCTATCAAGATCATGGAGGAGTCATCCATTGAGCTCGGGGGCTCAACATCAACATTGCCCTCGGGCGACCGTGCTGTTTTTCTGGACAGCAAACTCGTATTCGCCGCCACCTCCTCCTCGAGTGTCGCCTAAACGATTAATTCGGTGGAATTATGCGGAATTAATTCTACAACAACCCTACAAAATTTTGACGAGTTCCGATGGAGGAATCTCTGGCAATCTCCGATATACCAAAGCCGTGTTGAATCTGGACGAGAATTCGGACGAGTTTAGAGCGTGGTGTCCAGCATCTAGCTCGGATGTCCTTTGGAAGATCCAACCGTTGATTAGCTGTGGAATTCCCATATCTACCCCTACCAAAAATTCAGCTCGATCTAACCGTCCAAACTCCGGGAAACTTCCGATTAGTGCATCACTTTTCGGATCTGTTTTCTGCGCGAGAACGAATCCGACCCGAGTTCATCTTCTTTATGAACGGGATCTCGGACATCCTTTTTGAAGGAAGTTTTCGTATGGATGTTGTGTTTTATTCTCAAACACATCCCACTAGTATTAAAAGTATTCTTACAATACGAACTTCACCGTCACGCCGGTGTCAAACCAGCCCGACAACATCACTCCATGACGGCCGACCTGCGTTAGACACGTCGTCACTTTGTTGAGCCGAGCTCAATTTCTTTGGATCATCATCTCGGCCAGCCAAACAATAGTTCGGCATCGCGAAGGATAAATCTGCACCAACATCGTTGCTCCACGGATTACACAGAGCGGGCACACCAGCATCACCGTGCGGTCACTTCATCAAGCCAGCATTGACCGCGTCACAAGTTACGACCTGCGTCGGCATAGCCGCACTGTTGCTTCTTCAAGCCGATGGCCATCACGCCGAACTACTTCAACACCTCGGCTGACACGGCAGCTGCAACATCTCCTTATCGACCTGCTCCGTCACCTCGGCTAGACCGAGGACTTCGCCATCTCTTCATCAACTTACTTCAGAGACTTTGGCGTCACCAGCCGACCGGCTTCATCACATTAGCTGGACCACGGGCTTCGCTGTGCCAAGCCAACCTTTGCCAGGATCGCCATGTCATCACTTCATCACCCATCAGGCAATGGGTGTGCGGATCGAGTCCTAATTTTGGGAGTAACCTTTCTCCGGACCGCTACAATAAATAAACTAGGTGCTATTAATCCTAGCAATTTTTGCTCGTTTGGGTTCATTTTTCCCAAGGAATTATTACTCTGCTTTGTTCCATCATGTGTACACAGGTCTATCTAATGGTGGCCACATTCGTGACGATTGCGTGGTGGTTCGGTCAGTCTCCGTGCATAGTTCGGCGAATGCCGTATCCGGAACTCGGACCGACCTGTGAATTCGGGTTTTGTCACGCCTTCACTGCTTCACGCCGACGCCCTGCATCGACATTGACCTGGACGCTCAGGCCACATCTCTTTCATTATTTCCTTCACTTGTATTAAATAAGTAGAAGAATTTTTTAATATACATTATTATCTTTATTTGTCATTACTTTTTGGTTTGCACTATTTTTTCTGTGCAGCCAATTGACTCAGACTGAGCCGCGTTGTCGCCTCCTTCGACCAAATTGTGTTGTTGCCTTGGCGCGCCGACCTGCTCCATTACCGCGGCCGGGGGCTTCATCTTTTGGGGGTGCCGAACTCTCTGCTCGGCCACCTCGGGACCAGCCTGGAGGCTGGAACCTTGTCCCGCATCAAGCTCAGACCGCGTCATCAATGCCGAACACATTAACTAAGCTAACTCGCTCTCATGCTCAAATACTTTCAGTTTTAAATTTTGTTCGGTTCGACCAAGCATTATACTTTTTTGGCAAAAAGTTGCTTGTGAAAAACCTCCCTGTCCAAACTTTGTTTGTGACACACAAATTCAAATACCCCGTTTAATTAGGGGCTCCCTTGCTGGAGCTTTTCCTCTTGCATATGATTATACTTGTATGGCTTCGTTCCTTGTTTGTGTATTACGCCACAATATGCACCATATTGACCTAAGCGACTTGCAATCTGGGTTGCCTGGCTCCTGTGCTTACCCCTACGTTCCCGATTGTTCAGCTAGGGAGTAAAGGGAGCACCTCTGCGATTGTCACGACCGGTTCTTCCGAGCTCTGACCTTAGACTAGGTGAAGTCGAAAGCTAGCACTCTTATTGTTATTCAATTATGGTCGGCACACAACGAAACTCATGAGTACAAAAAATCTATTGCACAAGTCTCATATTAACAATGAGCACCGAAGAAAGGTATCGGTGGGGGTACTATTTTCTTCGAAGATGCTTCTTACACTTTGTCAGTAATATAGCATAAGTTCCCTGAGCGCGCTTTGTCTGTTACAGCCTTATGACCTGATTGCCTGGTTATGGAAACACCATCGATATTCTCGACAGGTGGAGTACATAACACTTTTTGGTCCTTGACCGAAGAGGGAGAAGTCGATGGTCGGTTAAGACGCGTTTAAAGTTCGGGTGAACATAGATATGATATAAGTACTTCGGTACATACAGTCATTCTTTTACCCAAGTCACTTGGGGGCTCTTAAATTTATATGAGTTGTTTTATAATAAGTGTTCTTCTTCCTAGTCGTTGCAAAGTTTTTTTTCTATCACTCCTTTTTTCGACGCAAGTGTGTGGTCAATAGCCCAATTTCCCTCTCATCCACCTTCGGGATAGGAGGTTGAAGTCGTAGGCTGACCCGCTTGAAGTCTTGAGATAGGATGTGTCATGTCAAAGCACGACAGAAGCACAATTTTTTCTCTAAGACCAATTTTTGGATTGGCACCGAACACTTGATGTTGTTCGGACGTCAAGTTTTTACTAACGTTTCTTGGTTTTCCAAGTTTATGGCACTTTTCAACTATTTGTGTGTTTTCCGCATAAGTCTTGCAGTGCAACGCCGGACACCTTTAGAGATTCGGCAAAAATTCTCGGATACTGCTATATATGCATTGGTTTCAAATTGTGTCTTCGGTCGATAGTTGGGTTGCCCCGGCTCCTGTGCTTGCCTCCTACATTCCGCTATGTTCGGTTAGGTGTACAAAAGGAGAACCACTGCGATTGTGCTTCCAGCTCGCATGGTTAAGCACCTCGGTGGAGAAAGCCGAAAATTGACTGTCACAATAAAGCATAAACCGGTCAACGATCCGATGACTATATTAAATGACGGGCCGTTCATAACATTGGCCGAAGTGTTTACGGCTTGACCTAGGCTGTCGCCGAACACTAAGCGGGGGGCTACTTGCTGGCCTCCCAACTTTAAGCTCCTATGACTACGTGAAAGTCATAAAGCCCGCATATCTGATTGCCTCGTTTCCTCCAACACAACCGCCTTCGGGCACCGAGACGTCAGCTAAGGGTTGTTTTGTTATTTTGGAAACACCCTGCGTAGCATCTACAAGGGGGTAGAAGCTGACGATGGGCCACTTTCAGATTATAAACGGTCACAACAGAAGTGAAAATTTGGGTTCATCTAGACCATAGAGTTTGGAAGCTTTTCCCGAACTACATCCTCAGTATTTTCCTCCCACATTGATCGGAGCTGAGGTTTCATGATCATGCTTAGCATGACAACCCAAAGAAAGGAACCGATAGTGGGACTATTTTCTTTGGACGATGTTTCTTATGTTAAACAATAATATAACATGTCTCTCTGCGTACCTTTGTTTATAAAACCGTATGGCCGGATTGCCTTGTTTAGCACAAATCTTTGCCCTCATAAAGGCTTTATAAAGTGGGACAAATACTCCCTGGCTATTGGCCGAGGAGGTTGAAGTCGATGGCCGGTCGACAAAGTTTTGTACAATGCGGATGCGAGCATTGATGATGCAAAGTACTTGGATACATAGAATCATTACACATAATTTGTGATTTTACTTTGGACATCGATCCTTAATTCGGCCACCCGTGCCCACATTAAGACTCGGGGGCTACTGGGCTTCATGCTTATTATTTACAAATATTAAAGGGGCACATCGATCCCCTGATCTTGTGTCGCCACCCGACCAGTGTCTCGGGGGCTACTGCATTGCTTGTCCAATGCAGAAAATTTAAAGTGCAATATAGTTTTCGAGGAGATTATTATCCTCAGGTTGGTCGGCCGCACCCAACCTGAGTCTCGATGACTTTGCACACCGCGGTTCTATTCCTATGTATGCTGCCGAGCTAGGAGTTGATCCTCACGCCAATTTCGTGCATCGACCTGAGTCTCAGGGGCAACTAGGATCAGCGGTTTCATGTTTTCCTTCAGGTGCATCTCGGGTTTTAGACCGACGCACACACCTTGAGCGCTACTGGCTATATATCTCAGCAGAGAATAAATCGCACCAATCAAAAAATCAGCCCGCAGTCAGGGGTGGTGCACCACCTCGGAAGCAGTCCGACATTAAGCTCGGGCGCTAGTGGCTGGCTCCATAGAGGGCATTTCCGGCATTAAGCTCGGCTAAACTCCTTCAACTTTTTGAACCCAGATGACCTATGACATCTCGGGTATAGTCCGGCGTTGGAGCTCGGATACAGTCCGGCGTTGGAGCTTGGACACACTCCGACGTTAGAGCTTGGATACATTCCAGCGTTGAAGCTCAGAAGCAGTTCGGCGTTGGTGCTTGGCTTCAAAAGATACCTCGAATGCAATCCGGCGTTGGAGCTCGGACGCAAGAGGACACTGTCGCCCGGGAATAACTTCAAACCTGAGGTGTGGCATAATAATAACAAGGCATTGATAAAGGCCAGAAACTTAAAGGGGCTCCTCGGATACCCGACATATAAACTCTCCGTATTTACTTCGTGATCCTCAAGATCGGAGATGAGAAGATTTGTTGAACCAGTTTTCAAGACCGGCGACTGAAGATGAAGAACAGTTCGGAAGAATCGAGGAGCGTCCCCAACTTGAAGACCGGTTCAGGGGGCTACTGATGGTGTCCTGGACTAGGGGGTACTCACCATGTCGTCCCCCGATCAGTTAGATTGGGCCGAGGACCCCCATGGCCATAAACTCATGGGCCAGTTCGGACAGTTGCCGCATACAAGGAAGATTCCACAAGACTTGGTGGTCAAGACAAGGACTCCTCCCCCACCGGCGTATTCGGCTAGGACTCTTGTTACCCTAGGCCTATGGTACATTATATAAACCAAGGCCAGGCTAGTCGATAGATTATGACCTTACTCATCATACCTCTAGGGTTTAGACCACAACATATGATCTCAGGGTAGATCAACTCTTGTAACCCCTATATTCATTATAGTCAATCAAGCAGCATGTAGGGTATTATCTCATCAAGAGAGCCCGAAGCTAGGTAAAATCCCGTGTTCATGTTACCATTGATCCTAAGACGCACTGCTTGGGACCCCCTACCCGAGATCCACCGGTTTTGACACCGACACCCGTACCATGCACGTATGGTGAATATTGTGTGACAGATTTGAAGCATGGGGTGTTCTTTGATTTCCTTCGTTATGAGTGGAGGTCGGGATCGCACGATGGTTAACTCCTAGCAACCCTTCCCCTAGGAGCATGCGTAGTAGTACTTTGCTTCGAGGGCTAATAAATTTTGCAATAAGTATATGAGTTCCTTATGACTAATGTCAGTCCATGGATTATACGCACTCTTACCCTTCCGCAATTTGCTATCCTCTACGTACCGTGCATTGCCCTTTCTCACCTTGAGAGTTGGTGCAAACTTCGTCGGTGCATCCAAACCCCATGATACGATATGCTCTACCACACATAAACCTCCTTATATCTTCCTCAAAATAGCCACCATACCTACCTATTATGGCATTTCCATCGCCATTTCGAGATATATTGCCATGCAACTTTCCACCATTTCGTTTATTATGACACGCTCCATCATTGTCATATTGCTTTTGCATGGTCATGTAGTTGACACCGTATTTGTGGCAAACCCACCTTTATAATTCTTTCATACATGTCACTCTTGATTCATTGCATATCCCGGTAAACCGCCGGAGGCATTCACATAGAGTCATATTTTGTCCTAAGTATTGAGTTGTAATTGTTGAGTTGTAAATAAATAAAAGTGTGATGATCTTCATTATTAGAGCATTGTCCCATGTGAGGACAGGATGATGGAGACTATGATTCCCCCACAAGTCGGGATGGAATTCTGGACTTTATGAAAAATAAAAGAGGCCAAAGAAGCCCAAATAAGAAAAGCTGCCAAAGAAGCCCACCAAAATAAAAATAATGAGAAAATGAGAGAAAAAGAGAGAAGGGACAATGTTACTATCCTTTTACCACACTTGTGCCTCAAAGTAGCACCATGATCTTCATGATAGAGTGTCTCCTATTTGTCACTTTCATATACTAGTGGGAATTTTTCATTATAGAACTTGGTTTGTATATTCCAATGATGGGCTTCCTCAAAATGCCCTAGGTCTTCGTGAGCAAGCAAGTTGGATGCACACCCACTTAGTTTCTTTTTGATGAGCTTTCATACATTTATAGCTCTAGTGCATCCGTTGCATGGCAATCCCTACTCCTCGCATTGACATAAATTGATGGGCATCTCCATAGCCCGTTGATTAGCCGCGTCAATGTGAGACTTTCTCCCTTTTTGTTCTCTCACATAATCCCTATCATCATACTCTACTCCACCCATAGTGCTATATCCATGGCTTACGCTCATGTATTGCGTGAGGGTTGAAAAAGCTGAAGCGCATTAAAAAGTATGAACCAATTTCTTGGCTGAAACCGGGGTTGTGCATGATGGGAGTATTTTGTGTGACAAAAATGAAGCATGGCCTAACTATATGATTTTGTAGGGATAAGCTTTCTTTGGCTATGTTATTTTGATAAGACATGATTACTTTGTTAGTATGCTTGAAGTATTACTATTTTGATGTCAATATTAAACTTTTATCTTGAATATTTTGGATCTGAACATTCATGCCACAATAAATAAAATTACATTGAGAATTATGCTAGGTATCATTCCACATCAAAAAAAATTATCATTTACCTACTCGAGGACGAGCAGGAATTAAGCTTGGGGATGCTTGATACGTCTCCAATGTATCTATAATTTTTTATTGTTCCATGCTATTATATAATCTATTTTGGATGTTTAATGGGCTTTACTAAGCACTTTTATATTATTTTTGGGACTAACCTAGTAACCGGAGGCCCAGTACAAATTGTTGTTGTTTTTTGCCTATTTCAGTGTTTCGCAGAAAAGGAATATCAAAAGGAGTCCAAACGGAATGAAACCTTCAGAAGAGTTATTTTTGGAACAAACGCAATCCAGGAGACTTGGAGTGGATGTCAGGGAAGCAACAAGGTGGCCACGAGGGTCCAGGGCGTGCCCCCCACCCTCGTGGGCCCCTCGTGGCTCCCCTAACCGACTTCTTTCACCTATATATACTCATATACCCCAAAAACATCCAGGAGAACAATAGATCGGGAGTTCCGCTGCCGCAAGCCTCTCTAGCCACCAAAAACCAATCGGGACCCTGTTCCGGCACCCTACCGGAGGGGGGATCGATCACCGGTGGCCATCTTCATCATCCCGATGCTCTCCATGACGAGGAGGGAGTAGTTCACCCTCGGGGCTGAGGGTATATACCAGTAGCTATGTGTTTGATCTCTCTCTCTCTCTCTCTCGTGTTCTTGATTTGGCACGATCTTGATGTATCGCGCGCTTTGCTATTATAGTTGGATCTTATGATGTTTCTCCCCCTCTACTCTCTTGTAATGGATTGAGTTTTCCCTTTGAAGTTATCTTATCAGATTGAATCTTTAAGGATTTGAGAACACTTGATGTATGTCTTGCATGTGCTTATCTGTGATGACAATGGGATATTCACGTGATCTACTTGATGTATGTTTTGGTGATCAACTTGCGAGTTCAGTGACCTTGTGGACTTATGCATATGGTTTGGCACACGTTTTCGTCTTGACTCTCCAGTAGAAATTTTGGGACACTCTTTGAAGTACTTTGTGTTGGTTGAATAGATGAATCTGAAATTGTGTGATATCGTATAATCATGCCCACGGATACTTGAGGTGACATTGGAGTATCTAGGTGACATTAGGGTTTTGGTTGATTTGTGTCTTAAGGTGTTATTCTAGTATGAACTCTATGATAGATCGAACGGAAAGAATAGCTTCGTGTTATCTTACTATGGACTCTTGAATAGATCGATCAGAAAGGATAACTTTGAGGTGGTTTCGTACCCTACAATAATCTCTTCGTTTGCTCTTCGCTATTAGTGACTTTGGAGTGACTCTTTGTTGCATGTTGAGGGATTGTTATATGATCTAATTATGTTATTATTGTTGAGAGAACTTGCACTAGTGAAAGTATGAACCCTAGGCCTTGTTTCGAAGCATTGCAATATCGTTTACACTCACTTTTACCACTTGCTACCTTGCTGCTTTTATATTTTCATATTACAAAAACCTATATCTACCATCCATATTGCACTTGTATCACCATCTCTTCGCCGAACTAGTGCACCTGTACAATTTGCCATTGTGTTGGGTGTGTTGGGGACACAAGAGACTCTTTGTTATTTGGTTGCAGGGTTGTTTGAGAGAGACCATCTTCATCCTACGCCTCCCACGGATTGATAAACCTTAGGTCATCCACTTGAGGAAAATTTGCTACTGTCCTACAAACCTCTGCACTTGGAGGCCCAACAACATCTACAAGAAGAAGGTTGTGTAGTAGACATCAGTACCTCGCGCCTTGCGCCTGGCTCCTGGAAGTGTGCATTGAAGCACGCCTCCACATGGTGCCCGAGTGGCTCCCTCGTGATGAGGACCATGTCGGAGGCCTTCTAGAGAAGAGCCCCCGAGCCCAACGTGAGGGGGGCACCGGGCGCGCCTTCCTATGTAAGAGGGAAAGGTGCCTCAGCAGAGGGTGAGGGGCCTAAGTCATGACCATCTGGTTCGCCAGCATCGTGAGTGCCCTTGAGGAGGAGCTTCTTCTTCTTGGGGGCAACCACAGGGGGAAGGACGACGCCTTCGCCATTCGAGCCCTTGACCGCCGTGGCCTCGTAGGTGCGCTCGAGGGAGCACACCGCATGTTTCTCATCGCAGGCGACCGTGATGATGCCGCCGCTTCCTGGCATCTTGAGGACATTGTAGCCGTGGTGCATTGCTGCCATGAACTTGGCGACAGCTGGATACCCGAGGATTGCATTGTACGGCAGGCGAATGTGAGCGACGTCAAAGTCGATGAGCTCAGTGCGGTGGTTGTCGCACTTGCCGAATGTGATAGGGAGGCGAATCTGCCTGATGGGGTGCGTGAAGACGTCGGCCACCCCTGAGAATGGCTTGGTGGGCTGAAGCTGGTCATATGGCACCTGGAGCCTGTCAAATGTCTCGACGGGGAGAACATTGAGCCCAGTGCCGCCATCAACGAGTGTCTTGTTGATGAGAACGTTGGTGATGGTTGGTGAGCAGAGCATAGGGAGCGCGCCTGAGGTGGCCATGCACTTGAGATGGTCTGAAGAATCGAAGGTGATGGCGTACTTGGACCACCTAAGCAGACGATGTCGGTGTCAAATCTGGCATATCTCATAGTAGGGGTCCAAAGCTAGGCGTCTTGGAGCGATGGTAACATGGACACAGGGTTTTACCCAGGTTTGGGCTCTCTCGAAGAGATAATAGCCTGCATCCTACTTTTGATTGTATTCATATGGGTGTAGTACAGAGTACATGTATCTACCACGAGATTGTTCTAATGAATATTAGATGATCTATTGACTAGCCTGGCCTCGGTTTATATAACACACCGGAGGCCTAGGGTTTTAGGAGAGTCCTTGGCTTGAGCCCAAGTCTTGTGGAGTCTTCCTTGTATGCGGCATGGGTTGCCTAAAGTGGCCCATTAGTGAACCGCCATGGGGGTCCTTGATACGTCTCCAACGTATCTATAATTTTTGATTGTTCCATGCTATTATATTACCTGGATGTTTATGGGCTTTACTTTACACTTTCATATCATTTGTGGGACTAACCTACTAACCGGAGGTCGAGCCCAAATTGTTGTTTTTTTCCTATTTCAGTGTTTCACGGAAAAGGAATATCAAACTGAGTCCAAACAGGATGAAACCTTCGGGAGCGATCTTTTCGGAACAAATGCAAACCAGGAGACTTCGAGTGGACGTCAAGCAGCGAACAAGGCGGCCACGAGGGTGGCAGGCGCGCCCCCTACCTCGTGGGCCCCTCATGGCTCAACCGACCTACTTCTTCATCCTATATATATCCGCGTACCCCGAGAACATCGAGGAGCACCACGAAAACCTAATTCCACCGCCGCAACCTTCTGTATCCGCGAGATCCCATCTTGGAGCCTTCGCTGGCGCTCCGCCGGAGGGGGAATCGACCATGGAGGGCCTCTACATCATCTCCAAGGCCTCTCCGATAAGTTGTGAGTAGTTTACCATAGACCTTCGGGTCCATAGTTATTAGCTAGATGGCTTCCTATCTCTCTTTGAATCTCAATACAAAGTTCTCCTCGATCTTCTTAGAGATCTATTCGATGTAACTCTTTTTGCGGTGTGTTTGTCGAGATCCGATGAATTGTGGGTTTATGATCAAGTTTATCTATGAGAAATAATTGAATCTTCTCTCAATTATTTTATGTGTGATTGGTTATCTTTGCAAGTCTCTTAGAATTATCAGTTTGGTTTGGCCTACTAGATTGATCTTTATTGCAATAGGAGAAGTGCTTAGCTTTGGGTTCAATCTTGCGGTGTCCTTTCCCAGTGACTGCAGGGGCAGCAAGGCACGTATTGTATTGTTGCCATCGAGGATAAAAAGATGGGGTTTATATCATATTGCATGAGTTTATCCCTCTACATCATGTCATCTTGCTTAATGCGTTACTCTGTTCTTATGAACTTAATACTCTAGATGCAGGCAGGAGTCGGTCGATGTGTGGAGTAATAGTAGTAGATGCAGAATCGTTTCGATCTACTTGTTGCAGACCTGATCCCTATATACATGATCATGCCTAGATAATCTCATAACTATGCACTTTTCTTTCAATTGCTCGACAGTAATTTGTTCACCCATCGTAATATTTATGCTATCTTGAGAGAAGCCACTAGTGAAACCTATGGCCCCCGGGTCTACCTTTTATCATATAAGTTCCCCATCTACTTTTATTTGCATATTTTACTTTCTAATCTATATCATAAAAATACCAAAAATATTTATCTTATCTTATTATCTCTATCAGATCTCACTTTTGCAAGTTACCGTGAAGGGATTGACAGCCCCTTTATCGCGTTGGTTGTGAGGCTCTTGTTTGTTTGCGTAGGTACGAGGAACTTTTGAGGAGCCTCCTACTGGATTGATACCTTGGTTCTCAAAAACTAAGGGAAATACTTATGCTACTTTGCTGCATCACTCTTTCCTCTTCAGGGGAAAAACCAACGCATGCTCAAGAGGTAGCAAGAAGGATTTCTGGCGCTGTTGCCGGGGAGGTCTTCGCTCAAGTCAAGACATACCAAGTACCCATCACAAACTCATCTCCCTCGCATTACATTATTTGCCATTTGCCTCTCGTTTTCCTCTCCCCCACTTCACCCTTGCCGTTTTATTCGCCCTCTTTTCCCCATTCTCCTCTCTTTTTGGCTTGCCTTTTGTGAGCTTGTGTGTTGGATTGCTTGTCACGATCGCTCAAGATAATACCAAATTGTGTGACTTTTCCAATACCAATAATAATTATTTCCTTAGCACTCTGATTTCTCCTCTTAATGATGCTGAATCTTGTGAAATCAACGCTGCTTTGTTGAATCTTGTTATGAAAGATCAATTCTCCGGCCTTCCTAGTGAAGATGCCGCTACTCATCTAAACAACTTTGTTGATTTGTGTGATATGCAAAGGAAGAAAGATACGGATAATGATATCGTTAAACTGAAGTTATTTCCCTTTTCACTTAGAGATCGTGCTAAAACTTGGTTTTCGTCTTTGCCTAAAAATAGTATTGATTCATGGAATAAGTGCAAAGATGCTTTTATCTCTAAGTATTTTCCTCCCGCTAAGATTATCTCTCTTAGAAATGATATTATGAATTTTAAACAACTTGACCATGAGCATGTTGCCCAATCTTGGGAAAGAATGAAATTAATGATTCACAATTGCCCTACTCATGGTTTAAATTTATGGATGATCATACAAAAAAATTATGTCGTATTGAATTTTGCTTCTAGAAATCTTTTAGATTCGGCCACGGAAGGCACTTTTATGGAAATCACTTTAGGAGAAGCTACTAAACTCCTAGATAATATTATGGTTAATTATTCTCAATGGCACACCGAAAGATCTACTAGTAAAAAAGTTCATGCTATAGAAGAAATTAATATTTTGAGTGGAAAGATGGATGAACTTATGAAATTGTTTGCTACTAAGAGTGCTCCTATTGATCCTAATGATATGCCTTTGTCTACTTTGATTAAGAATAATAATGAATCTATGGATGTGAATTTTGTTGGTAGGAATAATTTTGGTAACAACGCGTATAGAGGAAACTTTAATCCTAGGCCTTTTCCTAGTAATTCCTCTAATAATTATGGTAATTCCTACAACAACTCTTATGGAAATTACGGCAAACAAAGGTACATATGGTTTTATAAACAAATGTACATAGAGAGATATGTTATGTTACTATTAACATAAGAAACATCTTCCAAAGAAGATAGTCCCACTATCGATTCCTTTCTTTGGGTTGTCATGCTGACCATGTTCATGAAACCTCACCTCCGGTCAATGTGGAAGAAAAATATTGAGGATTTAGTTCGGGGAAAGTTCCCGAACTCTATGGTGTAATGAACCAAAATTTTCACTTCCGTCGTTGCCGACCAATTATATCCTTTAATATGGCTAGCTTTTGGCTTCACCCAGTCTGAGGTACTAACTCAGATGATCCGGTAGTGACAATCACAGAGGTGCTCCCTTTACCACCTAGCCGAACAATCAGGAACGTAGGGGTAAACACAGGAGCCAGGCAGACCAGTTTGGCCAAAATCTTAAGTCAAATTGATGCATATTTTATGGCTTTATAACGATAATTACAGAAGGCAATGCTTGTATAATAAATACAAACGTTGATGAGATATGTTTATTTTGACTCCATTGCGACCGTTTATCATTTGAAAGCATCCCATCACCGGCTTCTACCCCTTTGTAGATGCTACACAAGGTGTTTCTACAGTAGCAAGACAACCCTTAGCCGACGTGAAAGCACAAGTGCTCCCTAGGTGGTTTTGGTAATTAATGACAACATATCTCTTATTGGACTAACACTTTTATCTAGTATGTTTCAGATAAGTTCAACAATGGAGTGGCATGGACTAAAGGATGTGGGAACTCCTTCAAGATGCTAAGGACAAAGGATTGGCTCAAGCTTCAAGCTCAAGACTCTTCATTTTACATTTTAGTGATCCAAGATCACATTGAGTCTATAGGAAAAGCCAATACTATCAAGGAGGAATGAGGTGTTGCTTAATGAGCCTCTCGCTTCAAAGTGCTTAGTGATATGCTCCAAATACCCTCAACTACTTTCCCACTTCCACACATATGTCCTAAACCTAAAGTCAAACTCGGCCCCACTGATTCTTTCTATCCGGCGCCACTGAGTTTGGATGTCTTAGCCACTGCCACAAACCCTAAGCAAATCGGTCTTACCGATAGGGATCTCGGTCTCACCGAGATGGGGTTGCAATCTCTCTGTTTCCCTTCGTAACGTTTTGGCCTAACCGAAGTGAGCGATCGGTCCCACCGAGATTGCAATGTAAACTCTCTGTTTCCTTTTTGTAACATTTCGGTCTCACTAAAAAGAGCAAATTGGTCCCACCGAGTTTACCTGACCAACTCTCTGGAAAGCTTATTACCAAATCGGTCTCACCGAGTTTGTGTAATCGGTCTCACCGAGATTACGTTATGCCCTAACCCTAACCGAATCGGTCTCACCGAGTTGCATGTCAGTCCCACCGAAAATCACTAACGGTCACTAGGTTTACTAAATCGGTCCGACCGAGTTTAACAATTCGGTCCCACCGAGTTTGGTAAATTGTGTGTAACGGTTAGATTTTGTGTGGAGGCTATATATACCCCTCCACCTCCTCTTCATATGTGGAGAGAGCCATCAGACTGAACCTACACTTCCAGCATCCTATTTCTAAGACAGAACTACCTACTCATGTGTTGAGGCCAAGATATTCCATTCCTACCATATGAATCTTGATCTCTAGCCTTCCCCAAGTTGCTTTCCACTCAAACCCTCTTTCCACCAGATCCAAATCCTATGAGAGAGAGTTGAGTGTTGGGGAGACTATCATTTGAAGCACAAGAGCAAGGAGTTCATCATCAATGCACCATTTGTTACTTCTTGGAGAGTGGTGTCTCCTAGATTGGCTAGGTGTCACTTGGGAGCCTCCGACAAGATTGTGGAGTTGAACCAAGGAGTTTGTAAGGGCAAGGAGATCGCCTACTTCGTGAAGATCTACCGCTAGTGAGGCAAGTCCTTCGTGGGCGACGGCCATGGTGGGATAGACAAGGTTGCTTCTTCATGGACCCTTCTTGGGTGGAGCCCTCCGTGGACTCGCGCAACCGTTACCCTTCGTGGGTTGAAGTCTCCATCAACGTGGATGTACGATAGCACCACCTATCAGAACCACGCCAAAAACATCTGTGTCTCCAATTGCATTTGAATCCTCCAAACCCTTCCCTTTACATTCTTGCAAGTTGTATGCTTTACTTTCCGCTGCTCATATACTCTTTGCATGCTTGCTTGCTATATGCTGTGAATGTTAAACTTGTGCCTAAACTCCACTCAAATTTTAAAAGGGTTAAAAACTGCAACTTTGGTACTTAGTGTCTAATCAACCCCCCCTCCTCTAAACACCTCTTCTCAAGGTCCTACAAGTGGTATCAGAGCATTGGTCTCCATTGCCTTGGTTTAATCACCATTGGAGGAAGATGGATGAGTCTACTTTAGGGAGTCTTAGACATAGAGTGCCTATTCTTGATGGAGAGTATTTTCATGAGTGGAAAAATGAGATGCTTGTAATTTTCAATCAATATCATTTGAACAAGTACATTGCTAGTCCTTGTGCACCTTGTGTTGATCCTATGCATCCTACCCTTGATGAGTCAATTGACATGATTAGGAATGTTAGAACTGTTAATCTTATCACTAGAGGCTTGCCTAGAAACTTGATTATAAAACTGCCTACTCTTGAGTGTGCCTACACTATATGGAAATTTCTTGAGGAACGATTTCCAGATTATTCTTTGAAAAATCTTGATGAAATTCTACATAAGTCTATTGCTTTGAGTAAAATGAATACTAGTGATCCTATGTTTGGTGATCGTCTATTTGAGCTTACAAACCTTATGCATGCCAAAGGAAATGTTGGTATTATTAGTGACATTATTTCCAAAGCTATAAGAATTCATAGACACGATTATTGTCAAACTCATTCTAATGAATCACCCTCTCTAGGATTTGATCCACCACATGACGATGTTGAACATGGATACTATGATGAGGATGATGATAGTGACTTCGATCTTGATGATGCAATGAGACATTTTGGTCTTATGGCAAATCTTCGGGGATATATGTCAGGAGGAAAGGAATGGGTTCTTGATAGTGGATGTACCGATCACATGACCGGAGATAAAGACATGTTTCATGAGCTTGCTGATAATGATAGTCCTCGAAAGTATGTCACTTTCGGTGACAACTCAAAGGGTAAGGTGGTTGGCCTTGGTAAGGTGGCCATCTCACATGATAGCTCCATACAAAATGTCATGCTCGTTGAATCTCTTAGGTACAACTTACTTTCAGTATCTAGACTTGCTGACTTTGGTTTCAATGTCTTATTTACTGAAATTGATTGCCAAGTGTTTCGCCGAGACAATCATAAAATGATCTTTACCGGCATACGTAGAGGTGATCTTTACATTGTTGATTTCACTAAAAAGGCCCAACCTAAAACTTGCTTCATTGCTAAATCCTCAAAAGGCTGGTTATGGCATAGACGATTAGGTCACGTTGGCATGAGAAACCTTGACAAGCTTATTAAAGGAAATCATATCCTTGGAGTTAACGATGTCATATTTGATAAGGATAGACTTTGCAGTGCTTGTCAAGCAGGTAAACAGGTTGGAGGAAGGCATCCCGTGAAGAACATCATGACCACGAAGAGGCCACTCGAGCTACTTCACATGGATCTCTTTGGTCCCAACTCTTACAAGAATCTCGGTGGAAATTCTTTTGGTCTAGTTATAGTTGATGATTTTTCCAGATTTACGTGGGTGTTCTTTCTTGATGATAAATCGCAGGTCCAAAAGATCTTCAAAAACTTCGCTAGGAAGGCCCAAAACCAATTTGAAGTGAAGATCAAGAAGGTTCGCAGCTACAACAGAACGGAGTTCAAGAATGCAAATGTGGACACCTTTCTTGACGAAGAAGGGATTTCACACGAGTTCTCAGCTACGTACACACCTCAACAAAATGGAGTTGTTGAGAGGAAGAACCGGACGCTCATCGAAATGGCGAGAACGATGCTTGATGAGTACAAGACGCCGAAGCACTTTTGGGCAGAAGTGGTTGAGATAGCTTGTCATGCAAAAAATCGCTTGTATCTTCACAAGCTACTCGGCAAGATGGCATACGAGCTACTCCCTGGTAACAAACCCCAAGTTGGATACTTTCGAGTATTCGGCTCAAAGTGCTACATTCTTGATAAGCATCATTGTTCTAAATTTGCTCCTAAGTCTCATGAAGGTTTCCTACTAGGTTATGGCTCAAACTCTCACACTTACCGTGTCTACAACAATTTCACCCGAAAGGTTGAAGAGACGGTAGATGTGAAGTTTGATGAATCTAACGGCTTGCAAGTAGAGCAATTGCCAATTGATGTAGGAGACAAAGATCCTTCGGAAGCAATCCAAGACTTGTCTATTGGCAAGGTCCGTCCAATGGGGGTGAAGGAGAGTACCTCGTCTGTCCAAGTGGAAGCTTCTACTTCACGACAAGGTGAACCAAGAGTTGATACGGAAGCACCCACAAGTGGGACACACCAAGATGAAGGAAATGAGGAAGTGCATCAAGATGAACGTCAACAACCTCCTTCTCCACCACGACAAGAGAATGACAATGCCAACAATGAAGAAGGCCAAGAAGAAGAACAAGATGAAGAAGATGTTCAACCAAGATCCAAGCAAAAGCTTTCACGAGTTCGAGCAAGAATTGCTAAAGACCATCCCGTCGAGCAAATCTACAATGATATTCAAACCGGGAGAATCACTCGCTCTAAAACTCGTTTAGCTAACTTTTGTGAAAACTATTCTTTCATCTCTAGCATTGAACCTATGAAGGTCGAAGAAGCATTGGAAGATCCGGATTGGATAAATGCTATGCATGAAGAGCTACACAACTTTGAGAGGAACCAAGTTTGGACATTGGTTGAGAAGCCCGACAACAACCACAACATCATCAGTACCAAATGGGTGTTTCGCAACAAGCAAGATGAAGATGGACAAGTAGTTCGCAACAAAGCACGTCTCGTCGCCCAAGGCTACACACAAGTCGAAGGTATGGACTATGGTGAGACTTATGCTCCCGTTGCTAGACTTGAGTCTATTCGCATCTTACTTGCCTATGACAATCACCATGATATCACATTGTACCAAATGGACATTAAAAGTGCTTTTCTAAATGGTGAAATAGAGGAGGAAGTTTATGTTAAACAACCTCCCGGCTTTGTCACTCCTAAGAAATCCAATCATGTTTACAAACTTCACAAAGCTCTTTATGGTCTTAAACAAGCTCCTAGAGCATGGTATAAATGCTTGACCAAGTTCCTTATTGGAAAAGGCTTTGAAATTGGGAAAATTGATCCTACTCTTTTTAGTAAAAGGGTTAATGGAGAACTATTTGTGTGCCAAATTTATGTTGATGATATTATATTTGGTTCAACTAACCCTCATTTTAGTGAAAAGTTTGGGAAGCTAATGTCGGAGAAGTTTGAGATGTCTATGATGAGTGAACTCAAATTCTTTCTTGGTTTGCAAATCAAGCAAACTAAGGAAGGTACTTTTGTCTCGCAAACAAAGTACACCAAGGACTTATTCAAGAAGTTCAATATGCAAGAATGCAAAGGTATGACTACACCCATGCCTACTAGTGGACATCTTGACTTGACCAAAGATGATGAACCAGTTGATCAAAAGGTTTATCGCTCTATGATTGGTTCATTGTTATATCTATGTGCTTCACATCCCGATATTATGCTAAGTGTGTGCATGTGTGCACGATATCAAGCTGCTCCTAAAGAATGTCATCTTAAGGCCGTGAAAAGGATAGTGAGATACTTAATCCATACACCAAATTTTGGCATTTGGTATCCTAAGAGGGCCTCTTTCGATCTTGTTGGCTATTCCGACTCGGACTATGCCGGAGACAAGGTTGATAGAAAGTCCACTTCGGGTACTTGTCAATTTCTTGGTAGATCTCTTGTGTCTTGGTTCTCCAAGAAACAAAACTCGGTATCCTTATCCACCACCAAAGCTGAATATATTGCCGCTGGATCATGTTGTGCTCAATTACTTTGGATGACCCAAACTCTTAAAGATTATGGGATATATGTGAGACATGTTCCATTGCTTTGTGATAGTGAAAGTGCTATCAAAATTGGTCATAATCCTGTGCAACATTCTCGAACTAAGCATATTGAAGTTCGTCATCATTTCATTCGAGATCATGTTGCTAAGGGTGACATTGATCTTAAGCATGTTCGCACCGAAAAGCAATTAGTGGATATATTCACTAAACCTCTTGATGAGAAAGTGTTTTGCATGTTAAGAGGAGAATTGAACATCATTGATGCTTCAAACTTGGAGTAGAAACACCATTCAATACATGCAAGACATGAGCTTATGACTAATCCTTGATATTTCTCTTATGATGAAAAACTTATGTCTTGGATATATTTGTATCTTGCATGTTATCTAACCCATGTAGGTACTTGGTTGAAACATTCCATGAGATTGTAATCTACTCACATCTTGAGCAATCTCTACATCACCAAGTCTCTACACAAGGTGGTTGAAGACAAGGAAGCACGAAACCATTCGAACATATCCTTTGACAAATTCTATGTTGAGTTTCATGATTGTCATTTTTGGATATACAAGTGCTCTTCCTTGCAAGAACTAACCCATGTAGGTAGATGGACTCAAATTCCAAGTGGTGCTCCCAACTCTTGATGAGCTACATCAACCTTGAGAAACCCACACAAGTTCAACTACATGATCAACACCACCAACCAAGGTATGTTATTCCATCTTAGAGAAGCTTTACTCCGAGTCATGAGTTAAAGCAACTCGACAAGATGTGAATACATCAAGATGCTTAAACGAAAAATGGCAACCCCATTTTGAGCTTAAATGATGAGTATGGCCTATGATCAAGTGATCTCACTTGACTCCTAAGTCAATATACACTAACATAGGTGACTTTGTCGCCGACCATCTCTAGATGAAGTTCCCTTATGTTTTCTTCTGTGTTTTTGCATTTGTCTCATGCATATGTGTTTCCCCTGTCACATCCCTAGTCTGGTATGACCTAGACTA
Organism: Triticum dicoccoides; assembly: GCF_002162155.2. Lineage (NCBI taxonomy): Eukaryota > Viridiplantae > Streptophyta > Magnoliopsida > Poales > Poaceae > Triticum > Triticum dicoccoides. The sequence goes on from NC_041383.1 coordinate 607,698,291, forward strand.
GCTAGTCATGTGTGCATCATGTTTAAATTTCGATTAATTCTGAATTGGGGATTGATGAAACCCTCAGAATCATTTCTGGAAATGACCCAGATAAAAATTGCTCCAAAAAGGTCCAAGAAAATGTTCATGTTGCTCTCTGAAAATATTGGGCAGAGATAAAAATCAAACCAATATCTTTAGTAGCTCATAAGTATTTATTTTGGGCATTTGGAATTAATGCATATTTATTTGCATTGGATATATATATGTTATATATATAATATACGTCCAAAAATTGTGCCATTTGTTGGGGAGCTCTGGAATAATACCACTAGTTCCTACAAAAATTGGCATAAGAAAATAAAATGATTTAGTATTTTTATTAAATCAAAACAAATGTCACAAAATAGAAAAGAGAAACAAAAACAGAAAAAAAACTTACCTGACGCTCACCTGGCAGCCCAGCTGGCCCAGCACTGTAGCTGAGGCCCAGACCACCAGGGCGAACCGGTCGCCTTCAACCTCTGCCAGTAGGCAGAGGCGTGTCGCCGCGCGCGCGATCGCCGTGGCCAGCTCCCTGCCTGCTTCCTCCACCCCGACTCCTCCAGACGCGCCACGGAGACGCCCAGTACCCCCCTGCACCCCTCTCCTCTCTCCCTGGACCTCTCTCCCTCCTCTGCTCTCTCCCCACGATGCCACCGAACACGCCCATCGCCGCCGTTCGCCGTTGCCGCGACCACCGCCGTCCCGACGATGCCCCGAGCTGCTCCCGAGCTCCTGCGCCTCGTCACCAACCCCCTCACCGAGCCACGCGACTGGAAGACCCCGAAGCGCCGTCCCCGACCCCTTCTTCCCCCTCGGGTCACCGGAGATCGTCGCCGCCGATTCGTCGTCAACAGGGCCTCCTCGAGCTAGCTGACCCCCTCTCCGACCCCGCTGTGAGCTCCTCTTCCTCTCCCCTAGCTCCCGTGCTCGTTTGGCCTCCGTAGCCGCCACGCCTCTCTCACCCGACAGCACGCCGCCGCACGAGCTCGTCGCCAACGAGGCTCCAGTGGCCATTTGGTTCCGTGCGTGCCTCCGTTGGGTTCGTGAGCTCTCATAGAACGCGTAGGTGCTAACCGTAGATCCTCCCGTGCTCGGCGTCGTCATTTTCATCGGCGCCCGAACTCCGGCCGCCGTGGAAGTGCTCGCCACTGTTAACTCCGATCACCCCAGCACCAAACACCGCCACCGTTGGATGCACCACATCGCCAGCTACTCGTAGCGCCCACCCGCGCATCAAACCGTGGCCGGAGCAGCGTTTCCGACGCTCTCCGTCGTCTCGGCCTCGCCGGCGACTCGACGCTGGCAGGTTTGACCTGCTGACCATTGACTGGGTGGGCCCAGTTTGACCCCCTTGGTCACTGACATGTGGGCCACCCTTGTTAATTTTAGTTAGGTTAGTTTAGCGCTAATTAACCTAGATTAGTGACTAACCTAACACTAACTAACTCTATTTAGTTAGTCAACTAACCACTGACACGTGGGACCCACAGGTCAGGTTTGACCTGGACCTGGCGTGTTGACTCTGCTGACATCACCCCGACGTCATGCTGACGCATTAATTCAATTATTGGAATTATTCTTATTTAGGAAATTCCAGAATATATCCAAAACTTCAAAAATTCATATAAATTAAACCGTAACTCCAAATGGAATAATTTATATATGAAAAATGATCAGAAAAATCCAATCTATCCATCTCTACCATTTTCATGCATGTTAGAACAACTTATGACTACTGTTTAGGACAATTCAATTAAATGGCATTTAAATAACCACATGTGGAGTTTAAATTTGAATCTTGGATTCAAACCAACTTCATTTAATCTGGTTTTAGTTGCATTAGCACAAACCACAACATATTGCCATGTCACATTCATGCATCATATTGTTGCATTGCATTGATTGTGTTCTCCTTTGTTTGCCGGTATTTGTCCCCTCTCAGTAGACGATGTTCCGACGATGAGTTCGATGGCACTGCTGAAGAACTATACTATCTTCAGAAGTGCCAGGCAAGCAAAACCCCCTTGTTCATTCCGATACAATCCCACTCTCTCGCTCCTGCTCTCTTTTACTGCATTAGGACAACACCGATTCATCTGTTATTTGCTGCGGTAGCTGAACCCCTTTATCCTTTGCATGACCTGTCATTGCCACAGTAAATAGATGAAACCCACTAGCATGAGTAGGAGTTGTTTGAGCCCTGATGTGCCTACTCATTCATGCTTGTTGTCATGCCTGCTATTGCTTAGAGTTGTGTCAGGTCTGATTCATCGGGGATGAATCGGAGGTGTGTGAACATGTCCTACTGTTGAGAGCTAAGTGTGTGAACACGATTTGGTAAAGGTAGCTGTGAGAGGCCATGTAGGAGTACATGGTGGGTTGTCTCATTGCAGCCGTCCTCAGGAACTGAGTTCTGTGTTTGTGATCCATGAACAGTTACTACCACACATTGGGTTCCGGTAACTCGACCCCAATCGACTTATTAATCAACATGATCTCTGTCCAGGAGTTGCAACTAGTTTCTGGTGTTTGTAGGTAGTGTTAGTAGTCTACCAAGTGGCACCCGGTACGGGTGGGCTTGGGACAGACTAGGCACTGTGGCACGGTGTACCAAGTGGCACCCGGATGGTGGGCTTGGGAACCCTGCTCACATCGTTTGGGGCCATGAGAGACACCCCGGCCGGATCTCCTTGCGGATGGAACCCGAATAGGCGATAAACCTGGACGAGAGACTTGTGTGGTTAGTCAGGTCGTGGCCGACACCCTCGCTGGGCTTCCACTTGAAGGTTGCCGAGTACATGTCGTGTAAACGGCGGTAAGTGGTGAGAGCGTGTGTGAAGAAGTACACCCCTGCAGGGTTAATATGATCTATTCGAATAGTCGTGTCCGCGGTAAAGGACTTCTGGGTTGTCTGTACAGTTCATAGAGAAGTGAAAGTGGATACTTTAAAATACGCAAGATAAGCGTGAGTGCTATGGATGGCGTTCTCGTAGGGAGACGGGAGCGGATCCATAGTGGTGTATTGATATGGTGAATATGTGGACTCATGTGCGCCACCTCAAAAGAGTTACTTGCAGTCGTAGTTCAGGTTAGCCACTGAGTCAAAGCTGGCTTGCTGCAGTTAAACCCCACCATCCCCTTGTTGATAATGATGCATATGTAGTTAGATCTGATGTAAGTCTTGCTGGGTACATTTGTACTCACGTTGCTTAATTTATGTTTTTGCAGAGAGACTTCAGTCTTGCTAGTAGTACCGCGTGGACTTCGACGTTTAGCTTGTTACCTCAGCTACGATCTTGTGCCCTCGGCAGGATCTGGTAGATAGTCAGGCTTCTCAGCCTTTTTCATTTGTAGATGTCTGTACTCAAACATGTTAAGCTTCCGCTTGTGCTTTGACTTGTGTGCTCTGAATGCTGGGTCATGAGGCCCATGTTTGTAATATCTCGCTCCTCGGAGCCTATTGAATAAATACTTGAGTTGTAGAGTCATGTTGTGATGCCTTGTTGTATTTGCACATATCGAGCATATTGTGTGTATGTTATTGAAATGCTTGGTATGTGTGGGATCTGACTATCTAGTTGTTTATCCTTAGTAGCCTCTCTTACCGGGAAATGTCTCCTAGTGTTTCCACTGAGCCATGGTAGCTTGCTACTGCTCCGGAACACTTAGGTTGGCCGGCATGTGTCCTTCTTCGTTCCTGTGTCTGTCCCTTCGGGGAAATGTCACGCCATGAATACCGGAGTCCTGTTAGCCGGTACAGCCCGGTTCACCGGAGTCCTGCTAGCCCAGTGCTACAGCCTGGATTCACTCGCTGATGACCGACACGTTCGATGTTGGGTCATGGATGCCTGTCCCTGTAAGTTTGTGCCACTTTGGGTTTACGACTAGCCATGTTAGCCCGGGCTCCTTATCATATGGATGCTAGCGATACTATCATATACGTGTGCCAAAAGATGCAAACGGTCCCGGGCAAAGGTAAGGCGACACCCGTGGGGATACCGTGCATGAGGCCGCAAAGTGATATGAGGTGTTACATGCTAGATCGATATGGCATTGAGTCGGGGTCCTGACAGCTTTGGTATCAGAGCTTGACTGCCTGTAGGATTACCAAGCCAAACTGGTCGAAGTTGAGTCTAGAAATTCTTTAGTTATATAAGGGAATTGATTGTGGGATGGAACGTAAGGCTCTTTTTACTCCTTATACCTTATGCCCTTCTGATCTGAGTCATCCTATCTTTCCTACGGGGTTAAGGAACTAGGCTTTCTCTTCTTTCTATCAGGATCACGTGTTACTAATCCGTAGACTTATAGTATTGTTGGATCCAAGCCTCAGTTCAGTTTCTACTATCTCCGTGTATTCATAGTTGATCTCAGAACCTTGTTGTTATGATGTTCGAGTGGCTATGCCACCATTCTTGTAGCATGTCTCAAATTCTTTTGAGCATTTACAGCCGTTATGCTGTCCGAGTCATCCCAGGTTTCTAAATAGTCTGATGCATTTGCAAATCCCTTCTTTCCATTTCTGATGATTCATTGGGCCAGTTTAACCACATTAATTGCTGAGTTGAGGTATTCTATTGCCTTGAAATATATGTTGGAATTATTATTACGACACTAGGTGTCCTAGGGGATCATCTAGTAATTTAGCCATGTTTAGTATCCCCAGTGTGATGATTCTGGCCATTATTCTCGAAAGCATCCCGTGATGCCACTTAGTTAGTAGGCATTTCACTCCTGGGTTTTTGAACCCGAGATTCACCCTACCTACTTCTTGTTGGTGGTATTTGCTAGTTCCTTTAGGTTATTAGTAACCTTTGCGATAGTCCTCGAGGTCCGTGGTATCTCCTTCTTCAAAATACCATGAACTACTTATGGCAGCAGCTCTTCGTTGAGCCAAAAGATCACAACCAGAGTGCTCTTGATGAGTTCTTCTCTCTATATCGTGACTCTGCCAGTTCAACCTTTCTGCATGGGTTATCCGGAAGAAACCTGTTGAACTTGGTTCGACATGCTAATCTATGCATCCACAGCTCAGAAAATCGTATGTTCTTTTGAGATGTCCCCCTTAGTCGTCTTCTGACCCTCGTCTATCAATTGATAGTCAAGAGTATGCGTGCATTCGTTCATAGATGCCTACTACTCTTGTGGTCCGTCAAGCATTCTAGTTCAGAATGACCAGGAGAAACAAACTCCAGTACCTCATCCATTTCTAGGATTGGGTCAAAGTAGTTGTATTCCGCAGATCAAATGCAATCAAGCTTTTGGTCTGTTCCACCTTGGAGTGTTACCCTCTTTACGTCGGGATTGTCATGAGAATTGCACCATCTATTGTAAATTCTTGACGTAGTGATACTTCTCGCCATCATTGTTCATTCCTCGGTTCCCGTGTTATTGTAACCGGAATGCCGACAAGTGTACCATGATGTGCAAAATCAATACTCCTAGCAACTCCATTGCTTGGTAGTTGATGGACAATAACTTCATTCTTAGCGTGTTGGTTTTTGAATCATCATTCTAAGATAGATTGTGCTACCTAGTCCTATTCCTCGGTGCACTCTTCTATCATTGAGTTAGGATTGTGTCAATCCCTCACTCTCTGATCATATCGTCTTGCCCTGAAAAGCAAGATTGTTCTCGAGCTTAGTAATGTATCGGTGGTTCGTGATTTTCCGAATATCTTCTCGGAAGTTTTACCAGGTTGTCCCCTGACCCTTATGTTGAGTTCGTGATCAAGTTGGTTTATTCCTATAAACCACCCTTTCTCCAAGAATCCGTGTTGGATACCCATGAGCTAGTTGGTTAAGCTAAACAACAACTTGGAGAGTTGGAAGATAAAAGCTTGTCCGACTTAGTTCATTTTAAGGGATATCTTGTATGTGTGTTGAAGAAAGATAGTATTTTCATTGATTGACCCTAGTGATTAGTTAATGGACCTATCATATTATCCAATATTTGATTTGAGTGTGGGCTATTCTCAAATCAAATCAGAACCAACGATGTTCGTAATGTTGTCTTATTCGTGGTTGAACCCTCAAGCATACACCATTACATCTTTTGGTCTGACCAATGCTATTGCCTTGTTCACATAGTTATGGAATTCCATCTATATGGAAATCTTGATAAATTGTTGTTGAGCCCATTGACAACACTTTCATCATCTCCATGATTCATGTTGAACATCCAGCTAGTGTTGGAAACTTCTAAAAAGCATTATCTTCATGTCCCGCTCATGAAGCATATGCTCGGGTGAAAGAAATGACTTCCTCTAATTCATGTGCATTTGGTGCAAGTTGCCGCCGTGGGTTTGAGAAAGGTTTGTTTTGTTTCCTCTGGAATCGTCCCAAGTTAGTCATGCATGTGCAAAGTATATTATGGTTTGGTAGATTAATTACCTCCACTCCATATGTATTCCGTAGCACACCAAGCCACTGATTGATTTGTTCAAGGAAAAGGAGTTGATGTGCTAATCCTAGGTCATGCACAAGACTTCGACATCCTCGATGATGGTTCCCAACCTGAACTCGATAGTGTTTTATTATAAGACTACTACGTGGTCATGCTTGTCTGGGACAGTGTGTTCACATGTATGTAGCAGAACCAGCTCATGTTTTGGAGCTTGCTATCGTAGTTCATTTCCCGAGAATCTCGCAGCGTCATCTCGTCGAATTGTGTTGCAAACTTTCATTTTTTTTCCTAGAACTCGATGAGTCTGGAATATCCTGACACCAACCAGATCTGAATCTCAGCCAGATATGATGGTTGGAACATTTCCCAAGAACTATAATATTGGTCCCTCGATAACTGGTAAGGTGGATGTCGTGGCCAGCACCACCCAGCCGAAAGACCTATTATTGTAGTATCTTGATTGAAGAAGTTGGCCACCTTCCCATAAGGACTTCGTAGGATTTACTCCCTAGTTGTGCCTTATGATTTTTGTGTTCCCGTAGTCTGACCTTTTACTTGATGTTCTAGATATCAAACCATTTCAATAAATGGGTATGCTAGCACATCAAGGAGAACATTAGAAGCGGAGTGCTAAATGTCTCTCGGTCGATCATCCAGATTTTGTTTCCTTGGCTCTGCTAAGGTGAAATCTGAGAAGGTGTTATCTTCTTTTGCATCTGCATCATCCATTACCATTCATCATGGTGGTAGGTTGTGTTGCCAGGATCCTTGACACGGATATTGGTAAAACCTTGATGAATATGGAAATGCTCAAAGTTCTTGCGAGCACGCGCAAGTGCTAGTTTTTATCGTCGGCATTAATTGCATAGTGCTCTCAGTTTCCTCGGTTATGCTACAACCTTTTCAAATAGTGGACTCACCCTCTACTGTTGAGCTTCTCCCCAGTTACTAAAATTATCACTTGTGTTGTCTTCAACAAGGTAATCCACATCATCTATTCTAGTATGAGTATGCCATTCCTTCGAACTCCACCAATCGATTGCTGTGATTTGCCTTAGGCTGATATGATCTCTATATCAAAGGTAATTCTTTTTGCCACTTAAGGTAATAATCTACGAATCACCCTCCTCCAGGATGTCCCGCTGTGGCATCATGGCAACTCAACTCCTCGCTACATTGACAATCGTTCACCACCCCTTTAAGCGTGGAATTGTTGTCTACCTAGTGAACCCTTGTCATTTGTTCCACTCCATCCCTCTAGATGTGTGTTTTGTGTCTCAGCTCGAGTGGTGTTGCTATGCCTCATTCCGCGAGTTGATCCTAAGTTGTTCGATCTTCGAGAAGATCGATCCTTCTAGAGTCTCCTTCCCCTCTTGTTGTCATGTTGGCTGGAGTTCTCAAAGCAAGACGACAAGACAAAGATGGTGATTGAATCAACGTTCATTTGAAGTGCAACCTGGATCGGGAAGATTTCGTTAGTTGCGTTTTCCCCTTCATCTTACCCTACGGCTGAATCTCGGGACGAGATTCTTGTTTAGTGGGGGCGAGTTGTCACATCCCTAGTCTGGTATGACCTAGACTAGCTAGTCATGTGTGCATCATGTTTAAATTTCAATTAATTCTGAATTGGGGATTGATGAAACCCTTAGAATCATTTCTGGAAATGACCCAGATAAAAATTGCTCCAAAAAGGTCCAAGAAAATGTTCATGTTGCTCTCTGAAAATATTGGGCAGAGATAAAAATCAAACCAATATCTTTAGTAGCTCATAAGTATTTATTTTGGGCATTTGGAATTAATGCATATTTATTTGCATTGGATATATATATGTTATATATATAATATACGTCCAAAAATTGTGCCATTTGTTGGGGAGCTCTGGAATAATACCACTAGTTCCTACAAAAATTAGCATAAGAAAATAAAATGATTTAGTATTTTTATTAAATCAAAACAAATGTCAGAAAATAGAAAACAAAAACAAAAACAGAAAAAAAAACTTACTTGACGCTCACCTGGCAGCCCAGCTGGCCCAGCACTGTAGCTGAGGCCCAGCCCACCAGGGCAAAGCAGTCGCCTTCAACCTCTGCCAGTAGGCAGAGGCGTGTCGCCGCGTGCGCGATCGCCGTGGCCAGCTCCCTGCCTGCTTCCTCCACCCCGACTCCTCTAGACGCGCCACGAAGACGCCCAGTACCCCCCTGCACCCCTCTCCTCTCTCCCTGGACCTCTCTCCCTCCTCTGCTCTCTCCCCACGATGCCACCGAACACGCCCATCGCCGTCGTGCACCGTTGCCGCGACCACTGCCGTCCCGACGATGCCCCGAGCTGCTCCCGAGCTCCTGCGCCTCGTCACCAACCCCCTCACCGAGCCACGCGACTGGAAGACCCCCGAAGCGCCTTCCCCGACCCCTTCTTCCTCCTCGGGTCACCGGAGATCATCGTCGCCGATTCGTCGTCAACAGGGCCTCCCCGAGCTAGCTGACCCCCTCTCCGACCCTGCTGTGAGCTCCTCTTCCTCTCCCCTAGCTCCCGTGCACGTTTGGCCTCCGTAGCCGCCGCGCCTCTCTCACCCGATAGCACGCCACCACACGAGCTCGTCGCCGACGAGGCTCTGGTGGCCATTTGGTTCCGTGCGTGCCTCCGTTGGGTTCGTGAGCTCTCACAGAACGCGTAGGTGCTAACCGTAGATCCTCCCGTGCTCGGCGTCGTTGTTTTCATCGGCGCCCGAACTCCGGCGGCCGCGGAAGTGCTCGCCACCGTTAACTCCGGCCACCCCAGCACCAAACACCGCCACCGTTGGATGCGCCACATCGCCAGCTACTCATAGCGCCCACCCGCGCATCAAACCGTGGCCGGAGCAGTGTTTCTGACGCTCTCCGTCGTCTCGGCCTCGCCGGCGCCTCGACGCCGGCAGGTTTGACCTGCTGACCATTGACTGGGTGGGCCCAGTTTGACCCCCTGGGTCACTGACATGTGGGCCACCCTTGTTAATTTTAGTTAGGTTAGTTTAGCGCTAATTAACCTAGATTAGTGACTAACCTAACACTAACTAACTCTGTTTAGTTAGTCAACTAACCACTGACACGTGGGACCCACAGGTCAGGTTTGACCTGGACCTGGCGTGTTGACTCTGCTGACATCATCCCGACGTCATGCTGACGCATTAATTCAATTATTGGAATTATTCTTATTCAGGAAATTCCAGAATATATCCAAAACTTCAAAAATTCATATAAATTAAACCATAACTCCAAATGAAATAATTTATATATGAAAAATGATCAGAAAAATCCAATCTATCCATCTGTACCATTTTCATGCATGTTAGAACAACTTATGACTACTGTTTAGGACAATTCAATTAAATGGCATTTAAATAACCACATGTGGAGTTTAAATTTGAATCTTGGATTCAAACCAACTTCATTTAATCTGGTTTTAGTTGCATTAGCACAAACCACAGCATATTGCCATGTCACATTCATGCATCATATTGTTGCATTGCATTGATTGTGTTCTCCTTTGTTTGCCGGTATTTGTCCCCTCTCAGTAGACGATGTTCCGACGATGAGTTCGATGACACCGATGAAGAACTATACTATCTTCAGAAGTGCCAGGCAAGCAAAACCCCCTTGTTCATTCCGATACAATCCCACTCTCTTGCTCCTTCTCTCTTTTACTGCATTAGGACAACACCGATTCATCTGTTATTTGCTGCGGTAGCTGAACCCCTTTATCCTTTGCATGACCTGTCATTGCCACAGTAAATAGATGAAACCCACTAGCATGAGTAGGAGTTGTTTGAGCCCTGATGTGCCTACTCATTCATGCTTGTTGTCATGCCTGCTATTGCTTAGAGTTGTGTCAGGTCTGATTCATCGGGGATGAATCGGAGGTGTGTGAACATGTCCTACTATTGAGAGCTAAGTGTATGAACACGATTTGGTAAAGGTAGCGGTGAGAGGCCATGTAGGAGTACATGGTGGGTTGTCTCATTGCAGCCGTCCTCAGGAACTGAGTTCTGTGTTTGTGATCCATGAACAGTTACTACCACACATTGGGTTCCGGTAACTCGACCCCTCTCGACTTATTAATCAACATGATCTCTGTCCAGGAGTTGCAACTAGTTTCTGGTGTTTGTAGGTAGTGTTAGTAGTCTACCAAGTGGCACCCGGTACAGGTGGGCTTGGGACAGACTAGGCACAGTGGCATGGTGTACCAAGTGGCACCCGAATGGTGGGCTTGGGAACCCTGCTCACATCGTTTGGGGCCGTGAGCGACACCCCGGCCTGATCTCCTTGTGGATGGAACCCGAATAGGCGATAAACCTGGACGAGAGACTTGTGTGGTTAGTCAGGTCGTGGCCGACACCCTCGCTGGGCTTCCGCTTGAAGGTTGCCGAGTACATGTCGTGTAAACGGCGGTAAGTGGTGAGATCGTGTGTGAAGAAGTACACCCCTGCAGGGTTAATATGATTTATTCGAATAGCCGTGTCCACGGTAAAGGACTTCTGGGTTGCCTGTACAGTTCATAGACAAGTGAAAGTGGATACTTTAAAATACGCAAGATAAGCGTGAGTGCTATGGATGGCGTTCTCGTAGGGAGACGGGAGCGGATCCATAGTGGTGTATTGATATGGTGAATATGTGGACTCGTGTGCGCCACCTCAAAAGAGTTACTTGCAGTCGTAGTTCAGGTTAGCCATTGAGTCAAAGCTGGCTTGCTGCAGTTAAACCCCACCATCCCCTTGTTGATAATGATGCATATGTAGTTAGATCTGATGTAAGTCTTGCTGGGTACATTTGTACTCACGTTGCTTAATTTATGTTTTTGCAGAGAGACTTCAGTCTCGCTAGTAGTACCGCATGGACTTCGACGTTTAGCTTGTTACCTCAGCTACGATCTTGTGCCCTCGACAGGATCTGGTAGATAGTCAGGCTTCTCAGCCTTTTTCATTTGTAGATGTCTGTACTCAGACATGTTAAGCTTCCGCTTGTGCTTTGACTTGTGTGCTCTGAATGCTGGGTCATGAGGCCCATGTTTGTAATATCTCGCTCCTCGGAGCCTATTGAATAAATACTTGAGTTGTAGAGTCATGTTGTGATGCCTTGTTGTATTTGCACATATCGAGCATATTGTGTGTATGTTATTGAAATGCTTGGTATGTGTGGGATCTGACTATCTAGTTGTTTATCCTTAGTAGCCTCTCTTACCGGGAAATGTCTCCTAGTGTTTCCACTGAGCCATGGTAGCTTGCTACTGCTCCGGAACACTTAGGCTGGCCGGCATGTGTCCTTCTTCGTTCCTGTGTCTGTCCCTTCGGGGAAATGTCACGCGATGAATACCGGAGTCCTGTTAGCCCGCTACAGCCCGGTTCACCGGAGTCCTGCTAGCCCAGTGCTACAGCCTGGATTCACTCGCTGATGACCGACACGTTCGATGTTGGGTCATGGATGCCTGTCCCTGTAAGTTTGTGCCACTTTGGGTTTACGACTAGCCATGTCAGCCCGGGCTCCTTATCATATGGATGCTAGCGATACTATCATATACGTGTGCCAAAAGATGCAAACGGTCCCAGGCAAAGGTAAGGCGACACCCATGGGGATACCGTGCGTGAGGCCGCAAAGTGATATGAGGTGTTACATGCTAGATCGATATGGCATTGAGTCGGGGTCCTGACATCCCCTTTCAAAAAAAACTTCATCTAGATTTCTTTCTGTTTTCTCTTCATTTTCTGCATCTAATTCCTTGCATATCTTTCAATTAATTCCTTGCAAATCTTTGTGAGATCTTATTAGTCTAGTGAGCTGAGGTGACAAGTGTTTTCTCTGCGATGAACTCGGTTACACCGATTTGTTATTTTCGGTCCAACCGAAAATTTTCGGTACCACCGAAGCCTACCACTCGGTGCCACCGATTTCATAACAGGAAAAACTCTTTGCCACATATTCTGTGTTTCTTCTGATCCAGCTCCACTCAATGAATCTTTTCCTCTACAAGCATCACATTTTTATCATTGCTTTATGTTGTGACTCAAGGATCAAACCCATTCACGTCAAATTCCAGAGAGGGAGAGAGAGATTACATCTTATCAAGCCCTTCTTGGAAATTGATGTCAAAGGGGGAGAGAGAGATCACATCAAAGCTTATCTTTTAGAGAGAGAGATCACATCTCAGAGGGAGAGAGAGAAGATCCTTCAAGGGGAGAGAGAGACCTCCAGGGGGAGAGAATACTAGTAGAAAGTATTTCTCAAGGATCCCAGATGCTTGGTGTTCAAGAGGAGAGATGCCACATGTCTTCTTGAGGGGAAAGACATGTTCATATGTGCTTATTTGCATTAGCTTGCATTAGCTCTGTTCATTTATATCCTTCAGCTCTGATTTTATGTTCCCTATCTTCTCCCAGTATCCCATGTTAGATTCAGGGGGAGCAAGACATCTAAGGGAAAGAAATCATTTAAATCCATTGCATATCTTTACTCTTGGGGACATGTCCAATGTGGTACTCAGTACTCACTCTCTACATGTCATCCCAGTCTTGGTATTCTTGTGGTGTCTTTTGTTTGCTCTGGCTAGTAGATGTATATGTGTTATCTAACCTTGTTTTCACAGGTTCATTCCATCCTAAGCCAACTCAAGACCACAAGGTAAGTATATGCATCACAATCATGTGTATGAGGAATTCTTGCTGATGTACATACTGTTTGCAAGGACTCATGGGCATGAAGGTATTTCCTTTAATACTTTTTGCTCTGATGCATATAGCCAAGATACATGTAACACATTGCCTGCTCTATCATGGTTATGCTATCACATGCTTCTATATTTCATATTCACATGGTTGCATACATGTAGGGGGAGCCTATGCTTGTTACATGTCTTTCCAAAGCTTTACTTGCTATTCTTTATATCTTTATCTAAAGCTTTGATGTATGTTGCCATCAATTACCAAAAAGGGGGAGATTGAAAGCACAAGTGCTCCCTAGGTGGTTTTGGTAATTAATTACAACATATCTCTTGTTGGACTAACACTTTTATCTAGTATGTTTCAGATAAGTTCAACAATGGAGTGGCATGGACTAAAGGATGTGGGAACTCCTTCAAGATGCTAAGGACAAAGGATTGGCTCAAGCTTCAATCTCAAGACTCTTCATTTTACATTTTAGTGATCCAAGATCACATTGAGTCTATAGGAAAAGCCAATACTATCAAGGAGGAATGAGGTGTTGCTTAATGAGCCTCTCGCTTCAAAGTGCTTAGTGATATGCTCCAAATACCCTCAAATACTTTCCCACTTCCACACATATGTCCTAAACCTAAAGTCAAACTCGGCCCCACTGATTCTTTCTATCCGGCGCCACCGAGTTTGGATGTCTTAGCCACTGCCACAAACCCTAAGCAAATCGGTCTTACCGATAGGGATCTCGGCCTCACCGAGATGGGGTTGCAATCTCTCTGTTTCCCTTCGTAACGTTTCGGTCTAACCGAAGTGAGCGATCGGTCCCATCGAGATTGCAATGTAAACTCTCTGTTTCCTTTTTGTAACATTTCGGTCTCACCGAAAAGAGCAAATTGGTCCCACCGAGTTTACCTGACCAACTCTCTGAAAAGCTTATTACCAAATCGGTCTCACCGAGTTTGTGTAATCGGTCTCACCGAGATTACGTTATGCCCTAACCCTAACCGAATCAGTCTCACCGAGTTGCATGTCAGTCCCACCAAAAATCACTAACGGTCACTAGGTTTACTAAATCAGTCTGAAGGAGTTTAACAATTCGATCCCACCGAGTTTGGTAAATTGTGTGTAACGGTTAGATTTTGTGTGGACGCTATATATACCCCTCCACCTCCTCTTCATTCGTGGAGAGAGCCATCAGACTGAACCTACACTTCCAACATCCTATTTCTAAGACAGAACTACCTACGCATGTGTTGAGGCCAAGATATTCCATTCCTACCATATGAATCTTGATCTCTAGCCTTTCCCAAGTTGCTTTCCACTCAAACCCTCTTTCCACCAGATCCAAATCCTATGAGAGAGAGTTGAGTGTTGGGGAGACTATCATTTGAAGCACAAGAGCAAGGAGTTCATCATCAACGCACCATTTGTTACTTCTTGGAGAGTGGTGTCTCCTAGATTGGCTAGGTGTCACTTGGGAGCCTCCGACAAGATTGTGGAGTTGAACCAAGGAGTTTGTAAGGGCAAGGAGATCGCCTACTTCGTGAAGATCTACCGCTAGTGAGGCAAGTCCTTCGTGGGCGACGGCCATGGTGGGATAGACAAGGTTGCTTCTTCGTGGACCCTTCTTGGGTGGAGCCCTCCGTGGACTCGCGCAACCGTTACCCTTCGTGGGTTGAAGTCACCATCAACGTGGATGTATGATAGCACCACCTATCGGAACCACGCCAAAAACATCCGTGTCTCCAATTGCGTTTGAATCCTCCAAACCCTTCCCTTTACATTCTTGCAAGTTGTATGCTTTACTTTCCGCTGCTCATATACTCTTTGCATGCTTGCTTGCTATATGTTGTGAATGTTAAACTTGTGCCTAAACTCCACTCAAATTTTAAAAGGGTTAAAAACTGCAACTTTGGTACTTAGTGTCTAATCACCCCCCCCTCTAGACACCTCTTCTCAAGGTCCTACACGACGTCTTGGTGCCCAGAGGCGGTTGTGTTAGCAGAAACGAGGCAATCAGATATGCGGGCTTTATAACTTTCACTTAGTCATAGGAGCTTAAAGTTCGGAGGCCCGTTACTAGCCCCTGGTTAGTGTTCGGCGACAGCCGAGGTCAAGCCATAAACACTTCGGCCAATGTTATGAACGACCCGTCATTTAACATGGGGTGACCTTTATCGATCTTATAGTTTAATACAGTCATCGTATCACTGACCAGTTTGCACTTATTGTGATAGTCAGTTTTTGGCTTTCTCCACTGAGGCGCTTAACCATGCGAGCTGGAAGCACAATCGCAGTGGTTCTCCCTTCGCACACCTAGCCGAACAAAGAGGGATGTAGGAGGCAAGCACAAGAGTCGGGCAACCCAACTATTGACCGAAGACACAATTCGAAACTGATGCATATATAGCAATATCCGAGAATGTTTTTGCCGAGGACTCCATGAATTACCTTGGCTTTTGATGGGTTCGGCTCTATTTGCAGCCCCCTGTTGATATTGCCGAATCTCTAAAGGTGTCCAGCATTACACTGGGAGACTTATGATGGAAACACACAAATAGGTTAAAAGTGCCATAGGCTTGAAAAAATAAAAAACTTCAGTAAAAACTTTACGCCTGAACTAAATCAAGTGTTTGGTGTCAATCCGAAAATTGGTCTTAAAGTTTTTGTTCTTCTGTCGTGCTTTAACATGACACATCCGATCACTAAACTGCAAGTATGTCAGCATCGGCTTCAACCTCCTTATCCCGAAGGTGGAGTGCTTCTCCGAGGCCAGTTTAGCGAACTAAACTCAAGCGGCTTTAGAGAGAAGCCAGGCTATCCGGCTATTGACCATACACTCGAGTCAAAAATGGAGTGATAGAAAAATACTTTGCAATGACTAGGAAGAAAACAATTATTATAAAATGGCTCGTATAAATTTTAAGAGCCCCCAGTTAACATGGGCAAAGGGAGTTTCTTTTAACAAACAACGTATGTGAGTATGGTCGAACCAAACACAAATTAAAAATTTAAAACTTTGAGCATGAAAGCGACTTAGCTGGTTAATGTGTTCGGAATTGATGACGCGGTCAGATCTTGGTGCGGGACAAGGTTCCAGCCCCCATGCTGGTCCCGAGGTGGCCGAGCGGAGAGCTCGGCACTCTGAAGTGGCGACATAGCATGGCCAATATGGCGAGGTGGAACCCCTAGTCCATCCGAGGCGACGAAGCAGGCCGACAGTATGACGCTGAAGTCCCCGGCGTGGGTTAATGAAGGATGATGAAGCCCCAGGTCCAGCTGAGGTGACGTGGTACGTCGGTATACCGAGGTGACAGTACTGCCCAACCCGGATCATTTACCTGTGCATAGAAAATAGTGCAAGCCAGAGATAATAGTAATAATAATAAAAATCATAGCATAATAAATAATTTATGCAAAGTGAGTAATAAAAGAAATATGGCCCATGTGTTGAACACTCGATGAGGTAGAGCTCCCTCAGCGATGCCGAAGTCCCCGAGGCAACCGAACATGTTGGTATGGCAATTCGACCAACAAGGTCATCATGCGAGCCGATTTACACCGATTGGGACGACGACGTCGGCTTGCCGAAGTGACCGCGTGACGCAGTCGAAGTCGATTACCTATACATGTAAAATAGTGTAGTCCAAAAAATAATAATATAAATATATAAAAAATCCTCACATAATTAATTTATGCAAAATTAAAAAAATTAAGAGATGTGGCCTGGCGTTGAAGCCAATGTCGGTGTGGGGCACCGGCGTGACAAAGCCTGTATTCACAGGACGGTCTGAGTCCTAGATGAGGCGTTCACCAAACTGCGGACGAGAAACTGACCGAACCATCACGCAACCATCGTTAATGCGGCCATCATTTGCCAGACCTATGTACAAATGATGGAACAAACTAGAGTAATAATTCCTCGAAAAAAAATAAACCCAAGCAAGAAAAAATTACTAGGATTAATAGCACCTGGTTTATGTGTTGTAGCAATCTGAAGAAAGGTTACTCCCAAAATTGGGACTCGATCCGCACACCCATTGCTTGATGGGCGATGAAGCTACGGCATGGCGATGCTGGCAAAGGTTGGCTCGCCGAGGCAGAGCCCCTGGTCCAGCTAACATGACGAAGCTGGTCGGCTGGTGACGCCGAAGTCTCCGGAGTAGGTTGATGTAGAGATGGCGAATCCCCCGTCCAGATGAGGTGACGGAGCAGGTCGTTAAGGTGACATTGCAGCCGCCGTGCCAGCCGAGGTGTTGAAGCGCTTTGGCGTGGCAGGCATCTGTTTGAAGAAGCTATGGCTCGGCCATGCCGACGCTGGTCGTAACTTGTGACGCGGTCAATGCCGGATTGATGAAGTGACCGAGTGGCAATGTCGCCTAACCCGTGCAATCCATGGGGCGATGGCGTTGGTGATAGTTTAGCCTCCGCGATGCCGAACTCTTGTTTGGCTTGCCGAGCTGATGATCCGATAAGGTTGACTCGGCTCGATGAAGCGACAATTTGTCTAGCGCAGGTCGGCAGACGTGGAGCAAGGGCTGGTTTGACACCGGCGCGATGGTGAGGATTACCTCTGAAAAGGAGCAAAATTTGTGGGTATGTGTTCGGAAACAAAACACAATACCCTAGAAAGAGATTCTTCCAAAAAGGTTTTCTAATATCCCGTTCATGAAGAAAGATGAACTCAGGTCGGATTCATATTCGCACAGAAAACAGATCCGAAAAGTGACGCACTAATCAGAAGGTTCCCGGAGTTTGAACGATCGGATCGAGATGAAATTTTGAGAGGTGGTAGATATGGAAATTCCGCAGAAGATGAACGGTTGGATCTTCCAAATAACCTTCGAGCTGGCCTCTGGAGACCACGCCCTAAACTCGTCCAGATTCCCGTCCAGACTTGACAGGCCTCCAGTATATCATAGATCGTCGAAGATTCCTCCATCGGACCGCGACAAAATTTTACAGGGTTGTTGTACACTCAATTCCGCACAGTTCCACCGCAGCAATCATCAAAGCAACGCTCGAGGGGACGATGGCGGCGGATACAGGTTTGCTGTCTAGAAAAATAGCACGGTCGCCCGAGGGCACTGTTGACGTTGAGCCCCCGAGCTCCATTGATGATTCCTCCGTGATCTTGATAGAGATCGGAGTTAATAATGAAGTCCCTCATCCGAACATAATGATCTCAGATGGAGCGCAGTCCTTGGTCGAGCCAAGGTGACTAATTGAGCCGGCGACGAAGATGCCGACATCGACATTAAAGCTCGATTCTGACGCGTAGATCGTGTCGGAGATGACCTGAATTCCCATCGCACTGTGACAACTGACAGCAGGCTCTCAATGAAAGCACTAATGTCGGTGTCAAATCCGGCATATCTCGTAGTAGGGGTCCTAAGCTAGGCGTCTTGGAGCGATGGTAACATGGACACAGGGTTTTACCCAGGTTCGGGCTCTCTCGAAGAGATAATACCCTACATCTTGCTTTTGATTGTATTCATATGGGTGTAGTACAGAGTACATGTATCTACCACGAGATTGTTCTAATGAATATTATATGATCTATTGACTAGCCTTGCCTTGGTTGATATAACACACTAGATGCCTAGGGTTTTAGGAGAGTCCTTGGCTTGAGCACCAAGTCTTGTGGAGTCTTCCTTGTATGCGGCATGGGCTGCCTAAAGTGGCCCATTAGTGAACTGCCATGGGGATCCTCGGCCCGACCCATAGGTCGGGAGACGACATGATGAGTACCCCCTAGTCCAGGACATCGTCAAACGCGACACCTCGAGCTTGGGGAGGGTCGTGTTCACCTCATGAGTGATCTGCTTGAAGGTGCAATGGGAGGCTGGGGCCTGAGCACCCCCCAGGATGCAGGCAATAGCACGAGGCACTTGGAAGCCCCCAGCCCCATCATCCTGACGGTGGTCTTCATTCCTTCTTGGTGGCCGCGACAGTGGAGGTAGGCCAACATTGCCCCGAGGACTGTCCTCACGAGGCTGATCCCGCCACGGGCGTCACGAGGTTAGTCCTACTAGCGGTCTTCACGAGGCTGATCACGCCAGCCCTGACGAGGGCCACGATCGTCCCAGCGGCCTCCGTCGTGGCCTCCTCTGCGGTTGTAGCCATGGTCGTTGCGCTCGGGGTGTCGACCGAGGCGTCCGTTGCGGATAGCCCTGGGCTCTTGGCAGTCGTTGGTGTTGTGGTTGTGCACGTTGTGGAAGACGCAGAACGGGCGGCTGCCCTTGGAGGACTCAGGATGATCATGGTCATGCTTCATGTCAGGTTCGGCCGCAAGTACAACTGGGCCCTTGCGCTTCACATCCTTCGCCTTGGCCTTCTTGTCTTCAGGATCGGCTTCAAGGATCTCGAGGAGCGAGAGGCGACCTTCTTCTGCCCTCGCGCATCGGGCCGTCATGTTGAACATCTATAGAGCCATGCATAGGTCCTCATGTATGGCGAGCTCCTCCTTCATTTTGACATCCCGGACGCCATCCAGTGAACGCTGAGATGATGGCCTCGTCCGACACCTTGGGGATCTTGAGGCGATCGTTGGTAAAGCACTAGATGTACATATGCAATGTCACATCCCTAGCTTCTGGTACTGCTTAGTGCTAGCTTCCATGTGGGCATCATGCTTAAATTCAAATGAAAATTGAATTGAGGAATTTTCAAAAAAGCCTCAGAAAACCCCTAAAAATAATCAACATTTCAATCTCATCAAATGAGTCCAAGAAAATCTTCCTGTTATTCTGTGAAAATATTAGCATGAGGTAAAATTCAAACCAATATTTTTTGAGTCACAGAAATATTAATTTGGGCCTTTGATTTAAATCAATAATATATTTGGATTGGAATTATTTCTTCTATATAAGAAATAATGTTCAAATATTTTGTAAGTTCACATGTGACCTTGGACTAGCTCTCTGAGCTCACATAAAAATTTATAGAAAGTTTTAAAATGGTTTAGTTTTCAAACTAAACCAAAACAAAATAACAGAAATAGAAAAGAAAAATAAGAGTGAGAGAGAGAGAAGGACTAACCTTGCGCCCACCAACCGGCCCAGCTCCTGTGCCGGCCTAGCCCACCTGGCCCCTCCCCTATCGTCTTCCTCCCTGCCAGGAGGACGAGCGCATGGCCGACGCACACCGGCGCACGCCCTGCCACCTCCTGCTTGCTGCTTCGCCCTGGCCTCTTCGGGTGATGCCACGCAGCCCCCTCGCTCCTCTCCCTCACTCTCTGCTCTCTCCCTCGCCCTCTAGTCCCTTCCCCGAGCGCGACTGAACGCAGTCATCGCTACCGACGAGCTCCACCACGGCCACAGCCATCTCCAAGCCTCTCCGACGCGCCCGCGAGCTCCGCCTTGACGCCCTCGTCCTCTCCGTCGTCTCACACAACCGGAAGAGCCCCGACGAGTCATCCTTGACCCCTTCTTCCTCCTCCGGCCACGGAGATCACCAGTAATTTTCCGCCGTCACCAAGCCATCCCCGAGCACACTGAGATCACAAACGACCCCACCATGAGCTCCTCTACCGAACCCCTCCCTCCTCACTGTCAATTTCCTCCTCTAGCCCCACTAACCACCGGACCCGAGAGCTCACCGCCGCCGTGGTTCCTCGTCGTCGCGGCCGGGGCCACCGCAGCTCACCTCCGAGCATGAAACCGTGCTCCACACCTCACTAGGAGCACGTAGCACCCACCAGCGCCTCCCCTAGTGCCCTGCATCGCCTAAACCGTTGTTGGTCGAACTCCGGCCGCCGCCGCGAGCTCGCTTCTGACGAGCTCGGTCCACCCCAACTGCTCCCGCTTGCCCCGTTAGGTGCGCGCGACCGCCAGTTCCCCGTAGAGCCTCTCCGCCACTCATTTGGCTGCCTAACCTGCGATTCCGAGCACCTCCGACGTCTCTGGCGTCGCCGGCGACGAGCCGTGGACCAGGTCCGGCGAGGTTGACTCGTTTGACCTGGGGTTTGACCCCCCAAGGGTCACTGACGCGCGGGCCTGCCCATGTTAATCTTTAGTTAGTTTTAGGTTAGTGCTAATTAACCCTGACAGTTAGTTTAGACACTCACAAGTGGGCCCAGGCTCTAATTAACCTAGGTTAGAGCTAACCTAACACTAACTAACTCTGTTAATTAGTTGATACACTAACATATGGGCCCTAATAGTTAGGTTTGACCTGGATTAGTCAGTTGACCTACTGACCTCAGCCTTATGCCATGCTAACGCAGTTAATCATTTTCTGGAATTAAAAATAAATCAGAAAAGATTTATAAATTTCATAAAATGCCCAAAACTTCTAAAATTCATAGAAATTCAACCATAACTCCAAATGAAATAATTTATATATGAAAAATGATCAGAAAAAACTAATCTATCCATATGTACTGGTTTCATGCATGTTTAAGCAACTTAAGCTTGCTGTTTAGTGCAAAACATGATAAGGCACTATTTAAATTCATAAGTTGAGTTTGGGATTGAACCTTTGGTTCAAAATGACCCAAACCCATCTGTTTGTAGTTGCATTAGCCCAACACACTCATTTTGCCATGTCATGATCATGCATCATATTGTGCATTGCATTGATTGTCTTTTCCTCTCTGTTGCCGGTATTTGTCCCCTCTCGATAGACGTGGTTTCGACAATGAGTTCGATGACACCGATGAAGAACTATACTATCTTCAGAAGTGCCAGGCAAGCAAAACCCCCTTGTTCATTCCGATACAAACCCACTCTCTCGCTCTGCTCTCTTTTACTACATTAGGACAATAACGATTCAACTGTTACATGATGCGGTAGTTGAACCCCTTATCCTCTGCATGTCCTGTCATTGCCACATAAATAGATGAAACCCACTAGCATGATTATGAGTTGTTTGAGCCCTGATGTGCCTACTCATTCATGCTTGTTTGTCATGCCTGCTACTGCTTAGAGTTGAGTCTGGTCTGATTCATCGTGGATGAATTGGAAGGTTGTGAACATGCCCTAATGTGCGTGAGCTAAGTGTGTGAACACGATTTGGTAAAGGTAGCGGTGAGAGGCCATGTAGGAGTACATGGTGGGTTGTCTCATTGAAGCCGTCCTCAGGAAGTGATCTTAGCGGTTGTGATCTATGAAACAACTATACCACACGTTGGGCCCTGAAATATGACCCCGCTCGACTTCTTAACCACCCTTGTCCTCTGTCCAGGAGTTGCAAGTAGTTTCTGGTGTTTGTAGTATCCTGGAGGCCGTGCGCAGCCCCGACCCGAGGGGTGGGCTGTGATGCTATAGGCACGTGGCACGGTGTACTGAGCGCCCGTTTGGTGTCTCGGGAACCCTGCACACATCGTTCGGGGCCGTATGAAACCTCGGTCAGACTCCCTACGGATGGAACCTGAATAGGCGATAAACCTGGACTAGAGACTTGAGTGTTTAGGTAGGTCGTGGTCTACACCCACATCGGCTTTTGCTTGAAGTCTGTCGAGCACATGTCGTGTGCAGACCCTGAGTGGTGGAAACATGTGTGAAGAAGTAGACCCTTGTAGGCTTAATATGATCTGTTCGAATAGCCGCGTCCACGGTGAAGGACCTCTGGGTTGCCTATATAGTTCATAGACAAGTGAAAGTGGATACCCTAAAATGTGCAAGATAAGTGTGAGTGCTATGGATGGTG
The DNA here is from genome assembly GCF_002162155.2 of Triticum dicoccoides. NCBI lineage: Eukaryota > Viridiplantae > Streptophyta > Magnoliopsida > Poales > Poaceae > Triticum > Triticum dicoccoides. The sequence goes on from NC_041383.1 coordinate 607,721,050, forward strand.
TTCTCGTAGGGAGACGGGAGCGGATCCATAGTGGTGTATTCATATGGTGAATATGTGGACTCATGTGCGCCACCTCAAAAGAGTTACTTGTAGTTGTAGTTCAGGATAGCCACTGAGTCAAAGCTGGCTTGCTGCAGTTAAACCCCACCATCCCCTTTGATTGATAATGATGCATATGTAGTTAGTTCTGATGTAAGTCTTGCTGGGTACATTTGTACTCACGTTTGCTTAATTTATGTTTTGCAGAGAGACTTCAGCCTTGCTAGTAGTTCCGCGTGGACTTCAACGTTTAGCTTGTTACCTCAGCTACGATCTTGTGCCCTCGGCAGGATCTGGTAGACAGTCAGGCTTCTCAGCCTTATTCATCTGTAAATGTCTGTACTCATACAAGATAAGCTTCCGCTTGTGTTTTGACTTGTATGCTCTGAATGTTGGGTCATGAGACCCATGTTTGTAATATCTCTCTCCTCGGAGCCTATTGAATAAATACTTTGAGTCGTAGAGTTATGTTGTGATGCCATGTTGTATTTGCACATATCGAGCATATTGTGTGTATGATTTGAAATGCTTGGTATGTGTGGGATCTGGCTATCTAGTTGTTTATCCTTGGTAGCCTCTCTTACCGGGAATATCTCCTAGTGCTTCCACTAAGCCCTGGTAGCTTGCTACTGCTCCGGAACACTTAGGCTGGCCGGCATGTGTCCTTCTTTGTTCCTGTGTCTGTCCCTTCACGGAAATGTCATGCGGTGTCTACTGGAGTCCTGTTAGCCTGCTACGGCCCGGATTCTTCAGAGTCCTGCTAGCCCAGCTGCTACAGCCCGGATTCACTCACTGATGACCGACACATTCGTTGCTGGGTCACATTCCAGCCAGTCCTTGTAGAGGTCATCGGTTGGACGGTAGCGCAGAAGCTCACGCGCTAGGAGCAGCATCGACTGCGCAGTCGCCGGCCCGTGAAGGGCGTGGGAGGACGAAGCAGCGGCCGGGATAAGTGACGGAGTGGCGGTGCGGCTGTCGCGTCGCACGGAGGGTGGCAGCAATGAATCTGCTGCTCGTGGGTTGCAGGGCCTGTGGCGGCGTTGGCCATGGGCGACGGGGAGCGACGAGGAGCACCATTGCCCGCGGGCGCCGTCTAGGCGACGCGCGGCGCTCAGCACGAACTCGATGAGCGTCTGTCATGAGAATAGTGGAGCGGGGGTGAAACAACTGGCGGAAGAGAGGCTTCGACACGCCCCTACCTGGCGCGCCAAATGTCGGATTTCGGGCTCCGCAGACCCAAGAAAGGTTCGAACTCTGGGGCATGTGCGAAGAACTTAACCTCTCAAGCCACCCGATCCGCAGCTCTCGCGACCTAGCTCGATGAACATGACAGAGAAAGACACATCCGTTTACCCAGGTTCAGGCCACCTTGCGGTGTAATACCCTACTCCTGCTTTGTGGTGGATTGGCCTTGCGACGAGCTGAGGATGAACTAGTACAAGTGGAAGAACAACCTCAGGAGGCCTGTTCTTGTGATGAGCTCTTGGCGGTTCTACGAGCTGATCACCTGGTGAGTTGATCGATCGACCGACCTCCCTCTACGGTGGTAGCTAGGCCCTATTTATAGTGGCTTTGGTCCTCTTCCTCCAAAACTTAGGCGGGAAGGGATCCCACAACGACCAAATTTGAAGGGGAACAAGAAGTACATCTAATCCCGACGAAAGGTAGTCTTTGCCTGCAAAGCCTCTGAGCGTGACATCGTGGTGGGCTCGGCGATGACATCCATCCTGCCGTTCTTGCGGGCTTGGTCTCATTGCACGCAAATGACAACCTTGGCCTGATTCCTTGAGACTCCATACCCGCGCTTGCCTCCTTTGCACCAAAGAGGAAACCTGCTGTACTGCGTCTGCTGACGCGCGCGTGGCCTTGGTCGTCATGGCTGATGTCATTTCAGCCTCGTGAGGCTGGGTCTTGCATAGAAATCTCCGCACCGCTCAGGAGGCAGCCTAAGGAGGCTGCTCCCTCGGGAGGTCTTGATGTCGCCTGCCTCGCGAGGGTCTTCTCTTGTCGTAGTCGAAGTTGAGTCGTACCAGGCCGTTGATGAAGCCACATCGTGGGCCGCAGGCAGGCAAGTCTGGGTACCCTGGTTCTTAGAACGCCGACAACGACCCCTTATACGCCCACTTTGCACCACTATTTTACACATTATTGCTCAATTCTAATGTATTTTTATCTTCAATCTGAATATGACACACAAAAAGGGAAATCATCAGAAAATTGCCGGACAACAGAAAATAGGAGAAAAAATACATCATAATAAAAAGCAATTATCTCGAGCTCCAAAAATACCAAGAATTTTTCAGAAATTCTTTTAGAAGAAAAAGAAGACAGGAGACAAAAGGTAGGTCAGAGGGGGCCCACTGGGCCTCCACGCACCCCCGGGCCGAATGCAGCCCCTGGCCACCCCTTTTCGACGCCCTTCAACCTTTATTTTTCCTCTGACCTAAAAAGTTCTCAAGAATGCGCCTGTCCAAGTAGGACACACACTCTAATAAAATTTAAACTAAGCCCTCACGCCGGCAAGGACCAGGATCCACCGCGCCTCCATAGCCCCAAGGCCACATGAGACAGGGCAGATCGCCGCCGCCGCCGACAGGAGGCATCAGAAACCCTAGTGGATCAATGCCTTCCGTATGAGAAGGGGTACCAACGCTGGCCCTCCAACCATATGGATGGATGCGAATCAACCTGTGGTTGAGATGGTTAGGTGGACAGTGGTATCCCCAACCCACCAGGGTTCAAATCTTGGTGCTCGCATTATTCCTGGATCTATTTCAAGATTTCCGGCGATGTGCTTTTAGTGGGAGGAGACGTTCCCGTCGACGACGAGGCGCCTACAGTGACTTCGTAAATCTCAAGATGATATGCCGGCTCAGTCTCTCGGAGGTGCTCATAGGGGTAGGGTGTGCGTGTGTGCGTTCATAGGGGTGAGTGTATGCGCGTGTATATGAGCGCTTGTGTCTGTACTGATGCTCAAAAAAACCATATGGATGGATGGAGGTTGGGAAGGTTGGTCTGATTTGTTATACACAAGTCATTATTAACCACGATAAAAGCAGGCCTGGGAAGATCTGATTATCTAACTATATTTTGTCATACAAGACCGGGTCAGCTTGACCATGCTTGTAGCCGCACATCTGCACGAGACAACGACCTTAATAAGATTTCAAAAGCACTCCTAATTAGGCATGTCTCTCTCCTTTTGCCAAGTGGGTCAGCTGCATCTGCATAGGCTTTGACGTCAATCCCGCCCTGCTCCAAATACGCATCTCGTTTCAAAATTGCCCGTCAAACCAAACCCAGAAAGAAGAAGAAACTGGACCAAATGCCAAAGGTCGCAAGTTTGGACCGTGCAGTGCGTGCAAAAACCCATCAACTAAAACGTGCACCGGACCGCACCTCATCAGAGTTCAGAAACAAAACACAATCCTCTCTGACTTTCCCCTTGCCCGAAATGCAAAAGGCCTCGTCGCCTTTACGACCGCAGACCGGACAAACCCCGGCCGGCCCTCCCGGATAGTGGTGGAAAGCGATAGAACCCCTCCACGGCCTCACACGTCACCGCATTCCTCCCGAGTCCATCGACAGCGACTGCCCGGTCGCCGGAGAAAATGACGTCGACCCTGGTCGCCGCCACCTTCCGCCCTCTCCACCTTCCCGTCTCCCTCCCCTCGCCGCCTCCCGTGGCGCGCCCTGGCGGCGGCCGCCGCCGCCGCGCGGTCCTGCGCTGCGCCTCGGTGTCCGAGATCGCGCCCGCGGTGTCCGCAGCCTACGGCGCACTCCTCGTGGGCGGCGGCGCATTCGCATGTACGTGCGTCCGGTCTCGTGATGACGCAATGCGCATTTGCTATCGTGGTTTCCTTCTTCTTTGACCGTTGATTTCTGTTTCGCGCTTCGTGTAGATGCGCGGTCGGGGAGTAAAGGCTCCATCCTTGGAGGGGCCTCCGGATCTGCGCTCATGGGCCTCGTGAGTGGACCTCGAACATTCTCTGCATTTTGTATACATTTCACTTTTGTTTTGTGGGTCTAGTTTGTAGATTATGCACTACCAAATGCGGCGGTGAAATTCGTAACACTCACGGCATAGAATGATTACAGAGACGGCTATAGCGACCCTAAAAGAAAAAAAGAAAGAGACGGCTATAGCAATTATACTTAAACCGAGTCTCTAGTTTTATTGGAAAGTTGGAGACAGTATATGCTCAATGTCGGCTGGAACCTACAACAACTTGGACTGCAAATTGACAGTGGAATGGATTTTTCTAGGCGCAAATGACTATTGGAATCTCTATTTCGCCTGTAATTTTTGTACCTTCTCTTTTGTTTGGTGGGTCGAGTGTGCACTCTTGTAGATTAGATATCAAGTAGTGACGAAATTCATAGCACTCGCTGCATAGAATAATTGTAATTATAGACAGTTAAATCAACCCAATTACGCTTAAACCGCATTGGTTGTTTCAATGGAAAGTTGGGAGTCAAAATATGCTTATTGTTGGGCTGGAACTTAGAAGAGCTTGGACTGCAAGTCAGTAGTGGAACGTGTGGAGTGTAAGATGGAGAGGACTGAAATTTCTGGGTGCGCTAAAGACATTGGAATCTCAGTCAACCTGTAGTTTATTCGAGGGTAAGCAAAGTTTTAGATTACTTTGTTTTCTCTTGCCCGGCATCGTGAAACTGAATTTTCAGCACTTTGGAACATAATCTGGTAACGTACATGGATTTAGGAAATCCAATGGCATGACAGCTCCTGCACAATGGAATATTAGTAGATTCTTCTAGGAAACAGAGGGATTTTCCCGCTTCCATTTCGACCATTATTAGAAGAACTTTGATTTTCTTTCTGATAACGTGATCCTACTTCTGGAAGTGGTACTAAAGAAGAATCATTATAGCATACAATTCTTTGGCAATACATGCCATTCTTCTTGTTTGGAATTTCTACGCAAGAAAAACAAATAGTTAAAACTAGCCAGATTTACCTCGCTGTGAGATATAACCACTATGTGCCCATACATAAAAAAATAGATGTATTTGTTATACACTGTAACGTTTATGATAGCAGCTCCAAGGTATATCTGTTTAATCTGCTCCATTGTAATCTAGGCCCATCGACATAAGTGATATAGCCATATAGACCTCTCTCTCTTATGCGAAAATGCAGAAACTTCTACCATTTAAGTCCAAAAAGTAATATGCCCGCTTTAATCTTGATTTTTATAATCAAATAGATGTAGTATATCAAGTTCCAATTCTGTGCTTCAGTGAGAAAAATATGGAAATAAATGGTATACTACAATGATTTACTTGGAGTTATGTATATAGTTTATGTGGTAAAGGTAATATCATTATAAAAATCATTATAGAAATGTAATTTATTAATTTGCTTGATGGTATTGCCAAAACAAAAGAATTGGCTATGGGTAGTCCACCCCCCAAAAAAATCTTTCTTCCAACCACTATGGAGGAGAAATAATCAGAAACTACGAATCAGAATCGATATACAACTTGTCTGTACTATATGTAACAAGGATTCCTGTAGAAATATGTTCCCAGGCTCAGTTCCATGTTCTCTTACGAATACTTTAAGGATGTGATACCTGTGGAATTATGGTGTCGTGTTTATTTGTGATACCTGGAGAATTATGGTGTGGAGTTCATGCATGAAAAGTCCTGCTATTCCTGATTCCTTTCTTCATGCCATTTTAAACTGGCCTTTCTTAGTTCCATTCCTGCACATAATTTGTATTTTCAGATTCAATTGCAAAATTTCATGGTTTCCGGTTTTAACACTCTACCATGCACAACCAAGATTTTGAAGTCTATGCGGATTTGATGGCAAAGTTGTATGGTTTTCGCTTCTAGCACGGTAACACTGCCATGCACAATGGAAATGACAAATGCAATCATAGAGCAATCAAATATAGCCCTCACTCCACGCATCTATTTCTGTGTGGAAATGACGAGAATTGCTCAAATGTAGAGAGTTCAGATAAGGATTATGATCCATCAATCAGATAACACAAGTTGTGCGGAACACTCTGGTGGCTGGTGCAATCATACAGCTTTGCGACCTTCGCTTCTACCAAAATCAGCTATATATGCCATCAGCTAATCTTCTAAAGTTATCTCACAAGAACCCACCGATCTACGAATCCATGTTGCTGGAGTATGTCACTATGATACTTGCACAACCCGATTGGATGGTTAGAGGTTTATGTATCCATTGCAATGTCACGACAAAGCCCTCCATAGCCGAACACCACACAAATTTCGGAATCATGGGACCAGGCAGTGGAACAAACTTCAGCATTGCCGAGAAAATTACTACACGGTTTCCATCTCTAAGTAACATCCCTGCATGTACTTGCTAACCTGCATGGGGACAAAGACCTCCATTGAATCCAAGAGAGAAACATCCAAAAGGTAGTGGAACGTGTGGAGTGTAAGATGGAGAGGAATGAATTTTGTAGGTGCGCTAAAGACGACTGGAATCTCATTTCAACCTGTATCTTATTAAATAGTAAGCAAAGTTTGAGAAGACTTTGTTTTCTATTGCCGGCATGGTGAACTGAATTTTCAACATTTTGGAACATAATCTGGTAATGAACATGTATTAAGGAAATCCAGTGGCATGACAGCTCGTGCACAGTGGAACATTTCTACATTCTAGTAGGGAACACAGGGATTTTCGCGGTTCCATTTTGACTATTATTAGAAGAACTTCGATTTTTCTTGTGATAACATGATCCTACTTCTGGAAGTGGTACTTGCAGTCCAATCGGCAGTGGAATGGATTTTTTAGGCGCACGAATGACTATTGGAATCTCTATTCGACCTGTAATTTCTGTACTCTCTCTTTTGTTTGGTGGGTCTAGTGTACAGACTTGTAGATTAGATATCAAGTGGTGGCGAAATTCATAGCACTCGCTGCGCAGAATATTTTTTCTCTCGAATAAGCACAAGCATGCGTATCATAGCGCAGAATAATTATAATTATAGAGACAGCTAAACCAATTATCATTAAACCACATTGGTAGTTTCAATGGAAAGTTGGAGACAAAATATGCTTGTTGTTGGCTGGAACTTAGAAGAGCTTGGATTGCAAGTCAGTAGTGAACGTGTGGAGTGTAAGATGGAGAGAGATGAAACTTCTAGGTGCGCTAAGGACGACTGGAATCTCAGTCAACCTGTAGTTTATTCAAGGGTAAGCAAAGTTTTAGATGATTTTGTTTTCTCTTGCACAGCATGGTGAATTGAATTTTCAGCACTTGGGAGCATAATCTGGTAATGTAGATGGATTTAGTAAATCCAGTGGCATGACAGCTCCTACACAGTGGAACAATAGTAGATTCTACTAGGAGACACAGGGATTTTCCTGGTTCCATTTCGAACATTATTACAAGAACTTCGATTTTCTTTCTGATAACGTGATCCTACTTCTGGAAGTGGTACTAAAGAGGAATCATTGTAGCGTACAATTCTTTTGCAACACATGCCATTTTTCTTCATGTTTGGAATTTCTACGCAAGAAAAACAAAATTTCAAGGTATAACTGTTTAATCTGCTCCATTGTAATCTAGGCCCATCGACATAAGTGATATAGCCATATGGACCTCTCTCTTTTATGCGAAAATGTGGAAACTTCTACTCCCTCCATCCGAAAATACTTGTCGGAGAAATGGTTGTATCTAGACATATTTTAGTTTAAGATACATCTATTTTTATCGATTTTTTCGACAAGTATTTTCGGACGGAGGGAGTACCATTTCAGTACAAAAAGTAATATGCCCGCTTTAATCTTGATTTTTATAATCAAATAGATGTAGTATATCAAGTTCCATTTCTGTGCTTCAGTGAGAAAAATATGGAAAGCAATGGTATACTACGATGATTTACTTGGAGTTATGTGTAAAGTTTATGTGGTAAAGGTAATGTCATTATAAAATGTAATTTATTTATTTTGCTTGATGGTATTGCCAACACAAAAGAATTGGCCATGTGTAGTCAACCCCCACCTCCCCACCCACCCCCCAAAAAATCTTACTTCCAACCCCTTTGGGGGAGGTATAATAAGAAACTACGAATCAGAATCAATATACGGCTTGTCTGTACAATATGTGACAAGGATTGCTGTAGAAATATGTTCCCAGGTTCAGTTCCATGTTCTCTTACGAATATTTTAAGAATGTGATACCTGTGGAATTATGGTATGGTGTTTATTTGTGATACCTGGCAGTGGCTAGGATGTTCAGAGGCGCCGGAGGATTAATACAGCGATTAGC
>NC_041383.1:607729995-607744188 GCF_002162155.2 Triticum dicoccoides
TACGGTCCGTCACTGATGCCTGGGAATTATGGTGTGGAGTTCATGCATGACAAGTCCTGCTATTCCCGATTCCTTTCTTCATGCCATTTTTAACTGACCTTTCTTAGTTCCATTCCTGCACATAATTTGTATTTTCAGATTCGATTGCAAAGTTTCATGGTTTCTGGTTTTAACACTCTACCATGCACAACCAAGATTTTGAAGTCTATGCTGATTTGATGGCGAAGTTTTATGGTTTTCGGTTCTAGAACAACAACACTACCATGCACAATGGAAACGACAAATGCAATCATAGAGGAACCAAATATAGCTCTCACTCCATTCATCTATTTCTGCGTGGGAATGACGAGAATTGCTCAATTGTAGAGAGCTCTAGTTATAGGATTATGATCGATCAATCAGATAACACAAGTTGTGCTGAACACTCTGGTGGCTGGTGCAATCATACAGCGTTGCGACCTTCGCCTCTACCAAAATCAGCAAATCCGTGAGCAATCATACATGAGATGAGTTAATCTTTAAAAGCATTATCTCACACAAACCCACCGATCTAAGAATTTACATGTAACTTTGTAAAGATGGGCAAACCTTAGGCGGTCTTCCATGTTGCTCGATTATAAGTCACAATGAGACCTGCACAACCCAATTGGATGATTAGAGGTTTATGTATCCACTGCAATGTAACGACAAAACCCTCCATAGCCGAACACCACACAAATTTCGGAATCATTGGACCTAGCAGTGGAACAAACATCAGCATTGCCAAGAGAATTACTACACGTTTTTCATCTCTAAGTAACATACCCGCATGCACCTGCTAACCTGCATGGGGACAAAGACCTCCATTGAATCCAAGAGAGAAACCTCCAAAAGGTAGTGGAACGTGTGGAGTGTAAGATGGAGAGGAATGAATTTCTAGGTGCGGTAAGGACGACAACCTGTAGCTTATTCAAAGGTAAGCAAAGTTTGAGAAGACTTTGCTTTCTCTTGCCCGGCATGGTGAACTGAATTTTCAACACTTTGGAGCATAATCTGGTAATGTAGATACATCAAGGAAATCCACTGGCATGACAGCTCATGCACAGTGGCATTTCTTCATTCTCATACGAAACACAGGGATTTTCGCGGTTCCATTTTGACTATTATTAGAAGAACTTTGATTTTCTTTGTGATAACGTGATCCTACTTCTGGAAGTGGTACTAAATAACATTATATCATACAATTCGTTGGCAAGCACATGCCTTTTTTTTTTCTTGTTTGGCTTGTCTACGCAAGAATACAAAACCTGGAAAATAATTGAAACTAGCTCGATTCACCTTGCTGCCAGATATTGCAGTTATATGTCTATATGTAAAATATGGATGTTGCTATACGACTGTTTAATCTGCTCTGTTATATTCTAGGCTCAGCTCACTGATATGGTTTTCTAACATAACTGTAGCAACCTCGAGGTATATCTGATTAACCTGCTCTGTTATATTCTTGGTTCAGCTCACTGATGTAAGCGGTTAGGCCTCTTTTTTTAAGCGACTAATGTAGAAATTTCTAGTATTTCAGTACAAACAGTGATAATCCCCATTAATCTTGATTTATAATAAAATAGATGTAGCCATTTATGTGCTTCAATGAGAACAGTACGGAAATCAATGGTATTACTACAATAATTCATGTGGATTCATTTGTAATCTATATGAAAAGAAACAATAGCTAGAAATTAAATGTAAATGTAAAACAAATTTATTTATTTGCTTGCTGGTATGGTGAAAACGAAAGAAATGGTTAAGGATACAATCAACCAAGAAATTCTCACTTCCTAGCCTGTTGCAGAGAAATAGCTTAAAATTGCAAATTGAAATGATACTACAAATTGTCCGAACTATATGCAACAAGGATTCCTGTAGAAATACATTTGCGAGGTTCAAAATTCCACGTTTTCTTATGAATATTAGGAATGTTATTCTTGTGGAATCAGGGGGTAAAGTTTATAATTTTATATTTAGAAATTCTTGGAGTTAGAATTTCAGAGGGCTGCTATTCCGGATTCCTTTCTTAGAGCCACTACTGTACATAATTGGTATTTTGAATCAGATTTCATGGCAAACAGTGATTCCAGTTCCAACACTCTACCATGCGCAACCAAGATTTCGAAGTCTATGCTTGTTTGATGGCTAAAATTTGCAGTTTCTGGTTCTAACTCAATAACATTACCATGCATTAATCTAAACTGGGAAGTCTATTTACCGTTCCTGAATATTGTACCTTAGAAAAACGAGAAATTTCAAGGTGAAAGAAGAACAAATTATGAATGTGGTATGATAAGTTTAGAAATATGTACTCTTGGCGCAAATCAATGAGCTCATTGGCACTTACCTTTTGGAGTAGCAAATTATCATCCTATAAGTTAGACAGGTTGAGAATGCAGATTCATTGTCTTTTCTTTCCTTCTAGAATACACCCTGGTTGGTGTATTATGCATTAAAGAGAGAAGTTATCTGCACAGCAGGTATAACGCTGCTGAGGGCTAGAAACAAAACGATAAGAAACTTTTATAGAGATTCATTGCTCATACTTGCTGATTCTAATTACTGGCACTCCTTGGATTTCTCTCAGTGAAAAAACCCACATCTTAGTAATTTTCTTTCTGCTGTCTACTCTGATTAAGTGATCATTATATCTGCGTACATGTGCTCTGGATTTTCATTCTAGTCTACTTGTTTTCTCTGCAGACATATTATCTGATGCAGTTTTCTGAGACGAAGGCACTAGGTGATGCTGTTGGATTTGGGTCCGCCTTTCTGTTTGCCTCTGTGTTTGGTATGTTTCACCCTGTTGCACTTGTATCTTCATGAAATCGGAACCTGATGTTGCCGAACCTTCTGTTTTTTCAGGTATCAGGTTGTACAATACCCGGAAACTGGTGCCATCCGGCCTTCTTTTAGCACTCTCTCTAGGTGCCCTGGGAGTCTTTTACGCTGCTTACTTGCAAGACAAGGTGTGAGCTAATCGCCTGACCAGCTCTAGTTTTCTGTACTACTAACTGAAGCAGCTTCCTTCAAGGTTTCCTCTCATAAATGGGAAAAAATTGGGACCGAGCACCGATGGTCGGTGTTCCTCCCAACGTTGTAGTAGTCTCAACAAACAGCATTTAGTGCCCCTCTGTTTGTTGCCAATGATAAGCTGTGACCAAGCTTTGATTCGCCGATGCGCTGATTGCCTGACTGCAGTTGTTCAGGATTCCTGTGCTGAATGTTTCACAGCTTGTGGGATTTCCGCCTGTGGCCTAAACCGTCGGCAGGATCCGTGAGCTGAATGTTTCACAACTTGTGAGATTTCCGGCTGTGGCCTAAACCGTCGGCGCAGCGAAGAGGTAGGTTGCCTGTATCCTGTCGATCACTGCTTGGCGAATACCGGCAGTGATACGCCGTGGAGCGACCGACGGGCGGGCGCGAATCATCAGGCGTGCCGTGCCTATCTATCATCTAGATACTGGTTGCCTAACCAAATCTGGGACCTGTGGTGAGTCGTGATGCGGTACCACTCTGTAGATGGATGCTAATTAGCTGCCTGCTCTACGTGTGATGTGATGTGTGTGTGTGGTACCACCGCTGCTTTGCACGCCGCTAATCGGACGCCGATCTGTTTCTAGGGCAAAGCGACATGAGAGGCCTACTGTCGTTCCTGGTTGGTGGCGGCTTAGTAGTGTGGTGTACCTTGGTGGTACAAATCCGGGCCTGTTCGCTTGTTCTTCGGCCGCTGCATTATTGCTCTGAAGGCATATATGCATCGTAGTACGGAGTACGTTTGACGTAGGAATGAATACTTGCAGTTATAGCTCTCTGACAGAGCGCACGCTGTTGCACAATGCATCAGTGTTCCACTTGTTCATCAGAGGTTCTGCTCCCCCTCCGTCGGGCATGTGGTTTTCGCACACAGTGCAGCGGGCAGTGCTGCATGGCCAGAATCCACAGCGGGTGCACAGGGTCTTGTGGACCGAGTGCACTTCGAGCCAGACCACGGTACGTGGCCGCTTAATCATTCACGGCGTCCTCCACCGGAGAGAAAAAGCGTACGGGGTGTACTGGGCATTGATGGAGGGGTTGCGCATTGATGGCGCGTGTTTGGGCATCATCAGCAGGTTCCTCTCGCGTTAACGTCCGCCCTCCCGTGCGTTGCAGGCAGCGGCACCCGGCACCCACCTCCTCCACCACACCCATAACTCCGCGCACGGGCCCTCCGTTCCAGCCTCCCGCTTTCTCCCTGATTCCACCGTCCCCCCCTCGCGCGGGCCAAAGCGCCCTTTTTCCGCCTGTTTGCGTGCGGTTTGCCACGGCACGGCCCGCACAAGCGGCCACGGGGTTGACGCGCCCCAGACCATCTCGTGGCTCGTGCCCCCTGGCATTCAGCTCTCACGGGGTTCTTCCTGCCAGACGTGTCGCAAAATCGAAATTTTGAACGTACCCATGCTAGAAAGCAAAAAGTGGCAGTAGTACTGGTAGCAGTACAAGTGCGTGCCAGTGGACATTCAAACGAAAAAGTGTGTGCTGGATGAACAAGGGACAACAGGTAGATTCGTGTTATCAGCCGAGATCGACGGTTTCTTGGAAGCAATCTACATTGTACGAATCGACCACGTACGTGATCTGTCACTACACGCGCCACGCCGGCAGGGGCAGAGGTTGCCGGCGGCGGGGCGCCGTCGGCCTCGGCTCGCGCTCGGCCGTGGCGGCGGCGGCGGGGGCGAACACCTCGTCCCAGATCTCCGCGAAGGCCCGGAGGATGGCGTCGTGGTGGCGGGGCGCGTTCAGCGCCAGGAAGCGCCGGAGGAGCTCGCGGAGCTCGTCCCCCGTCACGATCCCGTTCTCCACGATCATGTTCAGCATCGACCGCCGGAAGTCGCCCAGCGGGTCCTCCGACTGCTTCACCACCGCCACGCTCCCGTCCAGCCTTCCGCTGCCGCCGCCGAAGCCGTTGCTGTTGTCGCAGCTCATCGCTTTCCGGTGCTTCGGCGCCGGCTGCGGTGTCGGCGAGCGCTTCTCGTCTTCTTTGCTCTTGGACTTATTATCCTCCTCGGTCTTCGCGCTCCGGAGCGGCTCCAGCGGCGGCGGCGGGGGCAGCGGCCGAGGTGGCTGTGGCGTGAAGTGCGCGTCTCCTTCTGGCTTGCTGGCTTTGTCAACGCTCTTCACCCTCCGATGCTGCTGCGTTGGGACCTGCAAGGATGGCGGCGGGAGCGGGCGCGGCCGCGGCGGCGAGAAGTCTCCGTGGCCTTCTTGGACGCTGGGCTTGTCGTCGCCGCGCACAGCTCGACGCTGCACGGGCCGCGACGGCAACGGCGGGGGCGGCGGTGGAGGAGGAGGAGGCGGCGGCGGTGGCGAGAAGTGATTTCTTGGGGGGCTCTTGGTCCGCGCGCACGACTTGATGCTCCGCTCGAGCTCGCTGAGCTCGCGCAGCAGGCCGGAGAAACTGGGCGTGGTCGCGGAGCTCGCCCGCTTGCACTCGACCTCGTCGGCGTCGGCGTCGGCATCCTCCCACAGGAAGGAGGAGGAGGCGGAGGGCACGGTGAGCGTGCCCGTGGACGTGGACGCCGACGGGTGCGTCCTGCTGGCCCTCCGCGACGTGGCGGTGGTCGCCGTGGACGCCTCCGTGCCGGAGCGCGGCGACGAGGCGGCCACCGCCGCCGCCGCGACGGCCACGGCCTTGGGGTCCTTGCAGCCGCAGCCGAGCGCGAAGCCGACGCCGCCGAACCGCTTCCTCGCCGCGACGCCGTGGCTCATCCCCTCGCGCGCGTGTCGCTCCCGGTCACTCGCAGCTGCCCACACCACAGGGATCTTGGACGGTGGCCGGCCGGCCGGGGCGGCCTTTATATCGCAGAACGCTGGCTGCTCACAGTGGCATATGGTGGCTCGCTCCCCTCGCTCCCGACCCCCGAGTTATGAAGCCAGCGACGAAGAAGCTACCGAGCTCAGCTGCGTCGCATGTACATGTAGTACTACCGCGTACGCACGCGCACGCGGACGGATACAGTAGACGTGACGACGCGCGATCCGCACCGTCCGTTCCCCTTTCGCTTAAAGACACGATTGATGGTCAGTTGGATCGGATAGCTAAGCTAATTTCGACGTACTACTACGCCGTGAACCAGATCTCCTCCAAGCTCCAAACCACTGTCGCGACAAACAATAAATACGCACAGAACCGAAAGCTGACCGGCCATTGTAGCTTGTCCTCATTAAGCCAGCCAGTGAGCCGTGCCCTTCGGGGCGATGTTCGACAGATACAGGAGAACTACTCCTACAGAATACTACAGAATACACCAAACAGTGGTGCTGTTGTGGTACTCATTGCGCGCGCGTAGGGATAGGGGGACGTGTTATGTATGCCCCCTCGCATGTGCAATCATACATGGACATATGGACTCACTCACACCGTGGAGCTACAACTGTGATGGTCCCTGCCATGGGTCTGCGGCATCTGTCTGGTGTAGAACCAGGATAGATTTTGTGCTCCGATTGTTCTTTCGGAATGGAATGGAGGGTGCCGCGAGCCGGCCGCCATGGAGCCGCTTGTCCTCGCTTGGGAGCGGGGGAGCAAGGCCACCGGTTCCGCTGGATTTCTGCGACTTTCGGGCGCGCTCGCATGTGCCTGCCGTTGGCCGGACTGATCGACCCATCGAATCTTCCAATCGTGAGTGTACCCGATGCTACCACAGTGCCAAGGAGGTGATTTCTTATCTTAATCAAAGCTGATCGTTGTAGGTTCTGTAGCAGCTAGCCAGTGGCGTAGCCAGCCCAATAAATCAGGGTGGTCCATCAATAGAAATATTTACATACGTTTATTTATTTTCAAAAAAATATTTTTTTACTACACTATATACAAGCCATGAGGAAATTCCAGGGTGGTCCACCCCCTAGCTACGCCACTGCAGCTAGCTAACCACCCGTGTCGGTCTCGCGCCACAAATCCTACTAGGATCCTCTGATAGGCCTGCGCATGTGCTTGCAGTTTTTGTATCTGCGGACATCGCTCTCGTGATAGAGCTGCTATAAAATTAAAGCCGGCTTCCCTGAGGCAGGTGGCGCACCATTTACGCTGGCACCGTTCGCCAGATGAATGTGCTCGTATCCGGCGGCGAGGTGGTACGGCGGTCCATCAATCTCTACGGTCAAATCGTTCGAGTTGAAGGCCCATAAAAGCCCCTGGGGTTGCTCCTGCTGCTCCGAGATCCATCATCTTCCTCGGGCCGGCCGCAGAGGTTGTGCTCGATTGCGCCTCTGCGGTGTGACCACCGCGAGATCGTTCCATCTGGTCTGACCCCAGGTTTCATGATGGCAAAACCGGGTGGATGGAAGGGAAGGAAGTGCGACCGAATTACTGGTGGCGCAATGAAGAAGGTGCTCCGAAGCACGCCTTCTGACGGTCGTACGTAATCCCCTTTTTACGGGAAAATCCTTGATTAGCTCCACCGACTATGTTTTAGTAGGAATTAAAAGCTAAACTATGACGGTACTATGAAACCGCCCATATCGTTTTGAAACTTTTATACTCCCTCCGTTTTTATTTAGTCCGCGTATTAGCTTCGGTCAAAGTCAAACTTTGTAAACACTGACAAAGTTTATAAACAAAAATATTAACATGTATAAAGTTAGTATAAAGTTAAGACACTTATTTTGGAACGGAGGGAGTATATAATAACAAATCAATACTACTAAATTCACTCTTGAGAAGCACCGTCGCTTTCGAAAAAGTAGGATCGCACGAGGCGATCAAAGGAGGCGATGAGGGTTCCCTTGCGCGCCGCCGGTGGCGCCGCCGGTTCCCTCTTTCTCTGTCGGCCGCTCCGGTGGGGGGAGGGAGGGGGAACCTCGGGTATGTCCGCTAGGGGTGTGTGTGGTAGGGTTAGGGTTGAGGGTGACGCTGCCGAGGCCGTTGCGGTGGTGTCGCGTCAGAATAAGTTTCTTCGGGCTCCGTTCGCGGCCAGGCGAGGCTTTTGCCTTCGTCTAGGAGCCAGCGGGGTGGGGGTCCCCGGATCTCGTCGAGGTCGCGCGCTATGGTGGCTGGAGGTCCACCGGCACAGGCCGTTTGGGTCCTCAGATGGGTGATGGATGCAGGGAGACGAAGACCCTTCTTCTTCCTTGTCGGTATGATTTGCTGCTGTTGTTCTTCTCCTTCCTCTGCGCTGATGCTGGAGAGAGATCCTGCTTTGCCCGGGCGGATGGCCCGGCCGGGGTGCTGGACCGGTCGGATGATTGGAGTTCTCTTCCTTCCGGAAGGGGCACTTTTCGCGGTACTCAAAGCCAAAGATGGCGACGGTTGTTGCGGGTGTGTTGGATTGATGTCCATGCCAAGAAAGGAGGAAGCAGCGTGGCGGCAATTGTACCGTGGTCGAAGACGATGACATGCTTGTGCTTGGTTGCAGATCCTTCTGCTGCATGGGTCTTCTCTCAAGATTCAAGGATAATGACACAGGGCTTCGGAGATCTTCTTGTGTTATGGTTGTCTTAGGGTACTCTAGGTGTTCATGGTCTTTTATGTTTGCGTTTCAGTGTGCTTGTAAGGGTCAACTATTTTGTACTGTTTCGTTATTTGAATGCAAAAAAGTTCTAAAAAAATTCATTGTTGAATAATATTAACAAATACAATAACAAATCAACACAATTAATTTCATTATTGAATGTACTTTCACATCATGTAGATTTGTTATGTTAAATGTTAATATATTTTTTATAAACTTGGTCAAACTTTATAAAGTTTGACTTCAGTCAAACTTAATATCCAGAGTAAATAAAAACATAGTACATAGTATTTTTGTTTATACTAACTTTATACATGTTAATATCCAGATCAATTGCTATCATGCACAGTACACGATGAAATACCAAAAAAAAAACTCATGTCATCGCAAATTGAAGAAATGGCGGATGACACACGCCTCTCGTTCCGTGCGTGTTTGTTCCAGATCTGAGTGCATCCTTGCTACTAGTATCCCGTCCTGGATTTCTGTTCCGGCGAGGGAAGAGGTTGGTGCTGTGCAACGCCGGCGACCGGATGGTGGATGCCTATGGATGGCGTCACAATGGCGGGCTTTTTTCCGGGCCAGTTGGTGTATTTCCCGTGCCACATAGCTAGAGTCGCGGATTATGAGGTCAGTAATGGCAGCGGGCGAGTGGGGGAGGGGTTTCTTAACCGCCCCCACGCTTCGACTCCCCGCTCGTTTGTGTCTCCATTCCACTCCCGTCCTGCCCACCTAGGTCAAATCATCAGCGCGCTGCTCGCCAGAGAAGCCGATGTCGATGAGGGAGCAGCAGATGTGGGCGCTGGCCGACGATGAGGAGGAGAGGATGGGAAGACTGAGGGAGATCGACAGGTGGTTCCCAACCACGCAGGCCCTCAACAAGGCATCGTTCATGGTGAGAGGGAGGATGGACGATGACGAGTTGCTAAGGTCCTTCCCCAATTACGGCGCGTAGCCAGCCATGGGGGTTATCCTATGGGCTATGCTGGAGACAGAATCTCCTATGGGGTTCTCCTATGGGTTCCTCCCCAGCCGGTAATTGATTCTGGTTGCTGGACGGAGTAGATTCCGAGGGCGAGGATTTTGGTAAGTGCTCCAATCCTTCCAAATATATGATTTCTACCTCGCAAATCGATGGGGAGGAAGGGGAATAGGTTTAGATCGAAAAAACTTCATCGATTGCCTAAATCTACACGGTCTCAATATGTTGAGATGAGTGATGAGATTAAGGTTTTGAAGGGAATTTGGGGAAGAAATTTGGTCCTAAGACTAATTTGTTGAACGAGGAAGAAAAGGAAAAAAAATAAAAAAATGCTGAAATGGTTTGGATGCATATGAGGAATGGAAATGTCCCTCCCATAAATAATTACTTTGATGAACAAATGTTGGATTTGGGGAAATGTCCCTCCCATACATAATTTGGTCCTAGGTATTTCAGTTATGAGATATAACAGATGGATGTAAAAATGATTCCCATGAGATGGAAATAGGACCAAGGTTGTATATTTGATATGGTCGAAGGTAATTTTTCAATCCAGAGGATGCTAGTAAGTGTGCAAACTTCAAGAGATCCAGTAATGATCTGAAGCATACATAGAGGAGTTGAAATCTTTGTTTTGATGAATTGATCAAATAATATGATTTCATCTATAGAAACAAAGATGCTTGTATTTACAAGAAAGTAAGTGGGAGCGTGATAATATTTCTAAACACTGTGTGTGCATGACACATTGTTGATTGGACATTATATAAATTTCTTTACTTGGAATAAGACTTTATTGAAACTAGTTTTTTAGTAAAGTACTTAGGAACAGTTAGGCAATATAGTCCTTGTATTAAGCATTATAATCTATGGATATAATAGTGTCTAATCAGGGCTTAGCCAAAATACATATTGACAAAGTACTAAAACAGTTTAGTATGGAAAACGCTAAGAAAAGTTTTCTTATCAAAGCCACATGGAAGGAGTTCTTTGCAAAATTCATGATTTCAATCACAATTGTATTAATTCCATGTTATGCAAATAACCAGATAAGTCCAGTACTCCAAGTAAGTTGTGAGTAAAGTTAACAGAAAGGTCAAATTGTTGATCAATAGGACAATAGTAAAAATGTCGTTGAGTACTGACGACTTGTTTCTCACATATGGATAAAATGAAGAGATTTTTGTAAGGAGTTACATCAATACATGCTTGATGGGTACATAAAAAAAATTCTTCAATGGGTGATCCAAGCGAATTTTGATTTCAATTAAATGATTTATGGTGGTACAGTAAGTTGGAATTGATTCAAGAAAGTAAGTGTGGTGAATTATATAATAGAAGGCTAAGTATATTGTCTCTTTAGAAGCAACAATAGAGTGTGATGAATCAAAGGTTCATTTATGAACTTAGTATGGTTTCTAGATGATTGTGCAAATAGAACATTGTCCTCAATAGTGGTTCTATGGCTCAATCTAAAGAATCAAAGGTCCAGTGAGTGATTTAATATATACTAAGCTTGTTTCACATAAATTATGAATTCATGTGAAAGCATGATGGATGCATTAACACACGGATCTGAAGATTGTCATATTCGATCGGACGAAGTTTATACCACAAGCAAAGTATGGACTGACACTGGATTGGTGTAGAAGTTAAAAGTACTAACTAGATTATTGACTCTAGTGCAAGTGGGAGACTATTCGAAATATGCCCTAGAGGCAATAATATTGTATTATTATATTTCATACTCATAATTAGGTGTTTATATTTCATGCTATAGTTGCTTGGGGATGCTTGATACGTCTCCAACGTATCTATAATTTTTGATTATTCCATGATATTATATTACCTGTTTTGGATGTTTAATGGGCTTTAATATGCTCTTTTATATTATTTTTGGGACTAACCTATTAAACGGAGGCCCAGTGCAGGTTTATGTTTTTTTTGCCTATTTTAGAGTTTTGCAGAAAAGGAATACCAAACGGAGTCCAAATGGAATGAAACCTTCGCGATGATCTTTCTTGGACCGAAAGCAATCCAGAAGACTTGGAGTAGAAGTCTGGAACTCCACGAGGAGGCCACGAGGCAGGAGGGCACGCCCAGGGGGGTAGGTGTGCCCCCACCCTGGTGGGCCCTTCGTAGCTCCACCGACGTACTTCTTTCGCCTATATATACTCTTATACTCTAGAAACATGAGGGAGAGCCACGAAACCACGTTTCCACCGCCGCAACCTTTTGTACCCGCGAGATCCCATCTTGGGGCCTTTTCCGGCGATCTGCCGGAGGGGGAATCGATCACGGAGGGCTTCTACATCAACACCATAGCCTCTCCGATGAAGCGTGGGTAGTTTACCACAGACCTTCGGGTCCATAGTTATTAGCTAGATGACTTCTTCTCTCTCTTTGATTCTCAATACAAAGTTGTCCTCGATGTTCTTGGAGATCTATTCGATGTAATTCTTTTGCGGTGTGTTTGCTGAGATCCGATGAATTGTGGATTTATGAACAAGATTATCTATGAATATTATTTGGTTCTTCTCTGTATTCTTATATGCATGATTGTCTTCCTTATGAGTGGCGGTCGGGGACGAGCGATGGTCTTTTCCTACCAATCTATCCCCCTAGGAGCATGCGCGTAGTACTTCCTTTCGATAACTAATAAATTTTTGCAATAAGTATGTGAGTTCTTTATGACTAATGTTGAGTCCATGGATTATACGCACTCTCACCCTTCCACCATTGCTAGCCTCTCTAGTACCGCGTAACTTTCATCGGTACCATACACCCACCATTACCTTCCTCAACAGCCACCATACCTACCTATTATGGCATTTTCATAGCCATTCTGAGATATATTGCCATGCAACTTTCCACCATTCCGTTTATTATGACGCGCTCCACCATTGTATATTGCTTTGCATGATCATGTAGTTGACATCGTATTTATGGCAAAGCCACTGTTCATAATTCTTTCATACATGTCAATCTTGAATCATTGCACATCTCGGTACACTGCCGGAGGCATTCAGATAGAGTCATATTTTGTTCTAAGTATCGAGTTGTAATTATTGAGTTGTAAGTAAATAAAAGTGTGATGATCATCATTATTAGAGCATTGTCCCAGTGAGGAAAGGATGATGGCGACTATGATTGCCCCACAAGTCGGGATGAGACTCCGGATGAAAAAAAGAGAAAAAAGGCCATAAAAAAAGGGAGAAGGCCCAAATAAAAAAATATTAAAAAATGAGAGAAAAAGAGAGAGGGGGCAATGCTACTATCCTTTTACCACACTTGTGCTTCAAAGTAGCACCATGATCTTCATGATAGAGAGTCTCCTATGTTGTCACTTTCATATACTAGTGGGAATTTTTCATTATAGAACTTGGCTTGTATATTCCAATGATGGGCTTCCTCGAAGTGCCCTAGGTCTTCGTGAGCAAGTTGGATGCACACCCACTTAGTTTCTTTTGTTGAGCTTTCATACACTTATAGCTCTAGTGCATCCGTTGCATGGCAATCCCTACTCACTCACATTGATATCTATTGATGGGCATCTCCATAGCCCGTTGATATGCCTAGTTGATGTGAGACTATCTTCTCCTTTTTTGTCTTGTCCACAACCACCATTCTATTCCACCTATAGTGCTATGTCCATGGCTCACGCTCATGTATTGCATGAAGATTGAAAAAGTTTGAGAACATCAAAAGTATGAAACAATTGCTTGGCTTGTCATCGGGGTTGTGCATGATTAAATACTTTCTGTGATGAAGTAGAGCATAACCAGACTATATGATTTTGTAGGGATAACTTTCTTTGGCCATGTTATTTTGAGAAGACATGATTGCTTTGTTAGTATGCTTGAAGTATTATTATTTTTATGTCAATATTAAACTTTTGTCTTGAATCTTTCGGATCTGAACATTCATGCCACAATAAAGAAAATTACATTGATAAATATGCTAGGTAGCATTCCACATCAAATTTTTTGTTTTTATCATTTACCTACTCGAGGACGAGCATGAATTAAGCTTGGGGATGCTTGATACGTCTCCAACGTATCTATAATTTTTGATTGTTCCATGCTATTATATTATCTGTTTTGAATGTTTAATGGACTTTAATATGCTCTTTTATATTATTTTTGGGACTAACCTATTAACCGGAGGCCCAATGCACTACAAAAAAAAGACACATCCGTGACATTTTGGGCCGAACGAAATTTTTTCCTGTCATACTTATGACACTTCTATGACGATAATTGTGACAAAACCCGGTATCATCATAGATGTGGTGGGCTCCTACTTCTATGACAAAAAATCATGACAGAAAATGGGCTTTTCGTCCTGGGCAGGCCGGAGACGCAACTGCATGACATTCTTTGGGCCGTCCATGACGGAAAAAACCGTGGTAGAAGCAAGGGCGAGGAAAATATCGGGGTGTTCCCGGTTATGGTGGGTGGTCGAGGCCGAGCGATGCGCGTTTCTCTCGTACACGTACGCGTGTGTGTGCGAGGCGTTGGCTCTAACTGAACCCGAGCGAGGCGTTAGGCTCTAACTGAACCCAAGCGATTGCACTGCAGGCTACGTGTTACTGAACCCGAGCGATCGATCGATGGCTGTTAACTGAACCCGATCGAGCGATTCCTTCGCTACTGCTGCTAACTGAAGCCGATCGATGCTGCCTATGGATGAACACTGAGC
>NC_041383.1:607744757-607762269 GCF_002162155.2 Triticum dicoccoides
GACCCTTTGGCTTTGCCTGTGGATGAACAGGACCCCAATCGATCGAGCCGGTTGGGGCTGGATGAACAGGACCCCGTGAAGGGCTGGATGAACAGGACGACTCCGTGGAGGGCTGGATGAACAACAGACGATGGAGGGGTGGATGAATAGTATCCCATGGAGGGATGGTTGAACAGGAGCCCGTGGAGAGGGGTGGTTGAACAGTAGCTGGTGAAGTAGCGCGCGGTGGAGGCTGGATGAACAGGAGACCGTGGATGAACAATCGCAGGTGGAGGCTGGAGGAGGTCGATGGTGGATGAAAAGTAGCCCGTGGAGGCTGGAGGAGGTCGATGGTGGAAATGAACAGTATCCTGTGGAGTCCCGTTTTGTGGTACTCCACACCCCTCCCGATGAACAGGGCCCCCGTTTCGACCGTAGCGCTCCAACATAAGTCCGTTTCCTCCGTTTTGTGGTACGCCACACCCCTCCTGATCAACAGGACCCCGTTTCGACCGTAGGAGGTCCAACACAAATCCGTTTCCTCCGTTTTGCGGTACGCCAGACCCCTCCCGATGAACAGGATCCCCTTTCGAACGTGGCCAGTCGAACACAAGGCCGTTTCCTCTGTTCTGCGGTACGCCAGGCCTCGTTTCCATCTCATGTTCCGTCCAAGCCCTCCCGATGAACACGATGACACATTCTGTTCTGACCCAGCCGGTTGGTTCCCCATGAACACGACGACGACGCTGTTTCTCCGTTCCGACCCAGCCATGTCACTACTAGGGAAAACCTTATACACAGAACTTTAGTAGTAGCATGGGTCAAAAAAGCACACTGGTGCTAAGTAGCAGTAGCGCGCCTGCGCAAACAACGCTACAGATAAAGTTCTAGCAGTAGCGCGGCTTGTTCTAAACACGTTACTACTAAAATTCCCACGGCTTAGCCCATAGGCTACACATAGTAGTAGCGATCTATATCGAACCGCGCTATCGCTACTTTCTTTGTAGCAACGCGTTTTCTTCTAAACTCGCTACTAATAAAGGATATAAAATTAAATGGAAAGAAAATAGAAAGGTAATTGAAAATGAAAGAAATAGAATAGGGTGAAAGGAGAAAAATAAAATGTGAAGAAAAAATAAATGAATAAGGGAAAAAAGAGAAAGGAGTAGCAGTAGCGTGTATCCCAGAACTCGCTGTAGCTAACGTAGCAGTAGCACTCTTTCTGGAACGCGCTACTGCTACTTTTGACTTAACCACGGGGTTCGTCCTTCCCCACAGCCACTTTCCCCAAATCCAACTCCTCCACTCTCGCCGCCGCCATCGCCCGTCGGCCGCCACGCGCTCTCTACACACCCTCTACGCCGCCCCTGACCCTGGATTCAACGCCGCTCCTGCCCCCGACCTCAATGCCGCCCCGGACGCCGCCCCCGACCCCGACCTCGACGCCGCCCTCCGCCGCGCGCCCGAGCCCCGACCCCGACCTCGACGCCGCCTGCCGCTCCCTCGTCGCAGGCACCCGAGGTGAGCACGCCTGCTCCTCCCTCTCCCCTACCTCTGCCTAGGGTTTCTTCATATTTTAGTTGCATCAAATTAGTTAGGGTTCATGTAAGGGTGGGAACGAATCGGATGCGGATGCGGCTCAAATTAGTTAGGGTTCATGTAAGCGTGGAAACGAATCAAATTTCTAAGATGAATCATAAAACGAGTAAAAAGTTATTTATAGTTCCTAGGTACTAATTAGTTAGTAAGAACTAGGTACTAATTAGGTACTAGTTTATTTTTATTTATAGTAAGTTTATTTTTAGTAAGAACTAGTTGAATTAATAGAACTAGTTAGTAAGAACTTGTTGTTATTTTTTAGTTAAAGCAATTTTTCCCGCATCGATGTGGACGATGCCTATCCCGCATCCTCGTTGTCAAGTCGGCGGAGGACACCTGCGTCACCAGATGGGCCATGTCCGGGACTGGGCTCCGCCGGGGTGGTACTGGGAAGCGCTACCTACCGGGGGGAGCAGGTTGGTGAGGAGCCAGCCTGTCGTTGACCCGAACCTTCTTTGGTGGCGGTCGCATGGGACAGTGATGGTCCAGAGGCTCGAGGACCCCGCGGAGGTGGTGCATCACCGTGTCAGTGAGGAGAACGCGCACGTCTGTTGCTACTTGTTTGTGTTGGAGCACAGGTTCTCCAATACCTGGCAGGTTCTCCAGGGATCTCATTGGAGCTATGATCCTGTGATGGTTCCTTCTCTGTGGGTGTCCACCGCCCGCGCAGATATCCGTCGTGCGCTAGGGTTTTAGTTGTATTAGTGATGTTATATGTATGATACTATTCAAGATGTATTAGTGATAATATTCGACGATGTACGAACGCATGTGATGATTTACTTTTGCTTATTGAATGCATGCTAATTTGAGTCCTATAAGATATTTTGAAATGTATATCTTGTGTTGCTCAAATAGGATATGTGCTTGCCCAAGTGGACGGTCATGTTTGCAGGTTACACCTCTGAGTGGCCTATGTTTTGCCGGAGTGTTGATTCATTTCCGTTCTGACAAATTTCAGGCGCTCGATATGTCCTATTTTAGCAAAGGTCATGCCGGATTTTTCTTTGAATTTTGGCATGACTCGTGCCAGAATATGTAGGAAATATCGAGTGCTCCGGATTTGTGTGTTGAGTATCCTGGTAGTTGTCTTCGATCGATTTTCAATTAATGTTTCAACTATGAACATAGGAAATGTCTGACGACGAAAAGGATTTCGGTATTTGCAAATACTGTGAAGACGAGCGCGGCCTGTGCAATGGAATCTTCCTAGATGATGATAGGCGCTTCAGCATCAAGCTGGACGAGAACTTTGAAGTGGATACAGTAAGTCACAACGACAAGTCTTTTTTCGTAATTAAGCATGACATCTGCTTCAACTTATAATTTAATTTTTTACTATTCTACTAGCGTATCCCCTGCCATGCAAGAGTTTTGTATTGGATAAGATAGGTTTCAGTCGTACTACGAAGGTAAAGAAAGTTTACTTGAAGACCGAGCATGGTTATATTTTCCACGCAAAATTATACAACGCAGACGACTACACCTATTTTGGATGAAAAACATGGCGAGCACTATGCAAGACTTATGCATTTGAGCCTGATATGGTTATCACCTTTGATATTCGTCCGGAAGATGATATTGAAGGTAATACCGACATCTAGGTCAATGTGCAAACGCCTCTAGTTATACCATTATGTGAGTTTCTCAACCATATTTATGTCGTTGATATTGTTTATTCAAAAATAGTTGACAACTAATTTCTATTGTCAGCTTATTTCTGTTCAAGCAAACATATCCAAGGCTTGGTAGACATGACCTACTACTATCCCGGGGCTGAACTAAATTGCGAGGAGCTAAGTCATTATGTTTCATGGCTTGCGGATCTTGATACTGTCAAGACAAATTTTCTTCCCGCACTTAGAAATGTTAGTACTGAAAACGTGCGACCAATAGTGTTTGTAATGAACTACGGTCACATCTATTTAGGAAAGATGGTAAGATTTTTACTATTTGTCCTCAGTGCATCTTTTCCATAGATTATTTTTTAAGCTAAACTTTATTGCTAAGTATGTTACCATACGATGTTCTTCAACAGGGACTCCCGATGAATGTTGTGCCTCATGGGATCGAGACTAAAGGGACCATGAGTATTGTTAGCTTACGGCCAAGATATCCTACAAATCACTTTAAGGCATTCAGGATTAGCGACGAATTCTTAATAGTGAAAGACTGGACCAAATTTGTAATGGAGGAGCGCAGAGAAGTACTAGGGGGCAGCAATCAGAAGCGCAACCCACAATTAGGAGACAGGTTCATCTGCATGCTCCAACTTGATGAAGTAGGAGAGCTACACATGTTTTATGTTATTTTACCTGAGAGAGAGAGCAGCAGGAGTGATTAGCTAGCTAGAAATGAGTTTGAAGATGATGATGTGCTACACTATGACTATGATGATTAAATAGCTAGTGTTGGTGGTAATGACTATGATGATTATTATTAGCTAGTGTTAGTGGTGATTAGACAGCTACCGCATCTAGTGTTGGTGGTGATTAGCTAGCTAGAATGAGTTTGAAGATGATTATGTGCCACACTATGATTATGGTGATTAAATAAATACTGTTGATGGTAATGACTATGATGATGATTAAATAGCTTGTGCCGGCGGATTAGATTCAAGTGGAGGCAACATGTGGTGCACATCGAAAGTACTACTAGTCCAAACTAGATCAAGGTTGGATTAGTAGTATACTTTTGACATGCACCGCATATTGCCTCCACTTGAACCTAATCCACCTTCATTTGACACACTATTATGGACATAATGATATAAACCTCATAATTGGTATTGTACCAAAATTTGTATAACGGCGGATAAATACACTAAAAAGAAAAAAAAAGAAAAAAAGAATACTAGTAGCGATGGATAGTAAACACGCTGCAACTAGATAGATTAGCAGCAGTGCGGGAGAGAATAAGCGCTGCCGCTATGTGTCTTAGCAGTAGCGCGTGTTACACGCGCTACTGCTAAGTAATAGCTGTAGCGCATTATTAGTAGCGCGGCAGCACATGCTACTAGTGGGCTTTAAACCCGCGCTACTACTAGAGTTTTCCCTAGTAGTGTGTACACGAGCCCTCGCCATATGTATATATGGGCGAGTAGGCGTTCGAGACCCTGCCCATATGTACGTACGTGGCCGTATTTTCTTTCTTGCACACTGCCCGCTGTACGTACGTGTACATGCTACGTGCGCTCCTCTACTACGACAGGTGTGTGCCTCTACATTGACCAGTATGTACATACACGTTCGCGACAAGAATGACAACGCTACGTAGGCTTCGACCAGGTGGATCCCGACTGTCAGGCACTTCCTTGCGTGCGAAGATGTAGCAAGTGGGTCCCAGTAGTCAGGGGGGCGAATCATTTTTTTGGCACGGACGCACTTCCTTGCGTGCAAAGATGTAGCTGCTGGGTCCCAGCAGTCAAGGGGGAAACATTTTTTTTGCACAGTGGCCCATCCGGTGGGTCCCAGCTTTTAGGTGGAGGAATCATTATTTTTCGCGTAATAAGGAGGCACTTCCTTGCTGTGGTTGTGGACCCAGTGGTCAGCCTCTCCACGTACAGTCCACGTCCGATGGAAGTCATTCCTTGACCACGATGACCACGCCGCGCCGAGAGCACCACGGTGGTGGACGACGGCGAGGCCTAGGAAGGGGACGACGCGGAGCCGGGGAAGACGCGACAGTGGATGCCCACGCAGAGAGGTGTACGAGGGTTCACTGGTTCAGCTGCAGTGTGAGGCTACCGTCACCGCAGAATCTGGCCAACGGTGGGAATACTAAGGGGCGGTGAGGCCTCCGCGGCAGCACAGCCAGCCACGGGAGATATGAGCATGCGGCACGACCGGCGCTGCTTTGGGCGGCTGGAGCACGAAGACCAGAGGTTGAAGAATCACTACGACCGTTGGATGGACATCGTATGGTCACTAGATCTAGAATCGTTCATATTGACTAAGTTGACAAAGCCCTCCGTCCCCGTCAACTTAGTAGGCCCACAAGTCAGTCTCCCACCAAGGAGGGTCCCAGCTAGCAGGGGGAGTATTCAGTTTTTTGTGCGTAATAAGGAGGCACTTCTGGTGGGTCCGAGCTGATAGAGGGGGGAACATTTTTTTCCACGAAATACGGTGGCCCGACTGGTGGGTCCCTGCTGTCAGGTGGAGGAATAATTATTTTGCGCGTAATAAGGAGGCACTTCCTTGCGGCGGCCGTGGATCCAACTGTTAGCCTCTCCACGTACAGTACTCTTCCGATGGAAGTCGTTCCTTGACCATGTTGACCACGCCGCACCGAGAGTACCAGGGCGGTGGACGACGGCGAGGCCTAGGAAGGGGACAACGCGGAGCCGGGGAAGACACGACAGTGGATGCCCATGCGGAGAGGAATACGCGCCAACTTCTTTTTCTCTAGGGGACGCGTCAACTTAGTAGGCCCACAAGTGTGTGGCAGAGAACTTATAGCCCATTTTCGATTTGTAAGAATGTACAACCCATTTTTGAATTCTAATAGAATTTACTACAACCCATTTACAGTTTGTTAAAAGTACAACCCATTTTCTAGCTAGGACAACTATTAATAATTTCAACCAACCATTCAAGACAGAATTCAATAAAATCTCCCATATTTTGATGGGATCCAACATATTTTTATCCGGAAATTTCTAGTTAGATTAAATATAAATTTGTATTACGTAAAAATCCAACGAAACATTACGCGTGCAACAATTAAAACTTAAGATTTTCAAAATCCATAAATAACATTTTAGAAACTAATTTCATGTTTGGTGCATTTTTTTATAGTTACTGCCTAGTTTTTATAATTACATCCCATTTATTATTTTTGAAGCCCATTTTCTTGTTAAGCCTAATGCATCCCTCCTAGGAAAGATTTGCAACCCAGTGAGTCAGAGAATAACAAGTTGGCCTTGCGTGGGTATTCCTCAAAAAAAGTATAGCTGGGCTAGCCATTTTCATCTTGAAAAAAATTAATTTCTGGGCTGGATATCTGGCCTGGGCTGGACGGGCCACAGCCCGCCCAGTTAATACCCTGCTCTCCTCTGAACAACAATGAAAACATCGCCAAGAAAAGCTCTGCAGTGCTCACGCCTCAAAAACACAAATACTGCTCGAGCTGCTTGGTCCCAGCTATCGGCCGCACCTTGTGCAAATTCTCTCGTTTATATTGACTACATAGGCTTGACAATGGTGTGGGACCGTGATGTCAGGAAACCAGGAGGAAGCAAAAAAAATATAGTTGTACATAATAAGGAGGCACTTGCGTACGTACGGCTATGGCCCTAGTGGGTCCCTACTGTCCTCCAGTCAAAATAAAGTCATCTCCTGAATCCTCATGTTCGTTGACCATGTTAACAATGCTCGGCGCCACGACGAGCGCAACAACTCGAAGGATAACGGAGAGGGCCTCGCGGGCCCTACGAATAGTCTGATACAGCGCCCGCTGCTCATTCAGGAAGCCAGGATCATCGGACACTTGTGAGCACCTTCGAGAGACCGAGACGACATGAAATGGTAAGGCTGCACTTGAGAGCTCTGGTTTATTTCACACCTGTATTAACATACAAGTGTAATTTACTCGTCATCGTAAACAACGCGTAAAATACAGGCGTAATGAAACCGAGGGCCCGAGGTCTGTAAGTAAAACCGTCGGGTTACGCGTGTAATTTGAGAGACCGGTGTATATTTTACTAGTCGAAATCGACCAACCAAGCGCTTCGCCCGAGACCATCTGCTTTTATTTACAAGCGTCCGTTATACAAGAAGTTTTGGTTGGAAAACGACGATCCAATCACGACCTAAGATGATGAGTTGGTCGGAAGATCATATGGTTTCACGTCTAACCTACACGACTTGTCGTATATGTTATGAATGAAACATAAGACGATGAACTTCTTAAGCACGAAAACAACAAAAGAGGATGATCTTCTTAACAAGCAAATCACTGGCATTAGATCGACATGCAAAACAATACGAAGCATTATTCGCAGGAGGCACGGTGAACAACTCGTGATGCCGCATGCCACAACATTCCAAGCTCAACTTTGCAATCAAACACAAGCCTGGCATTACATAGACAATATTCAGAACAAACTCTTAATACAGGAATATCTCAGCAGAGTAACTATTTACTTCTAAACTAAACACATGAATAGGAAAAAATGATCGATGCTGTTCACAGCAAAGGGCATCCCACTCAAAAATATCAAATGCATGTCTTCTGGCTAACATCAATGAGCAAATTTTGACAAGGTTTTCCAATTCCAATATATTAAACTAACTCTTCTTGCTAACATCAATGATTAAACTTTGACAAGCTTTTCCCATTCAAAATATGTAATGCCTATGATCGTGGAGTCCTGTCGTGGCTTCCTGTACTTGTTTGGGCACATTTTTCCCAGTGCACTCCACGTGTTGTAGAATTGCCGATGCTCTCTGCAGACTAGTCATGTCACCAGCGTCTACTAATACTCTGTAAATCTTCTGGGTCATTCCTTCTATAATGCAGTGCAAACAGTGACTGCTTCTTTCTGCAAAGTGGAACGACCAACTAGACCCAGTAATGCATCATTTTGCCTTGGACACATTGGCTCCTTTTGTGCAGTTCAACTAAAATCAAAGTCGGAATAAAACCGAGCTTTAATTTTGATATCCCTGTAAGCAACAATAGGTATAAGGGAAACAATTACTGACAAATAACGGTCGATGACTTGTACTCACAGAAGAAAAGCATCTACTGATCTATGTTATCTTAATGGGAAACAAAGTAGGAGAGTAGCAATTCTCCATCAGTGTAATTCATTCATATTGACTGAGACATTATCTTAAGAATGCCTTGTTTCAACTTGTATAAAGAACGACAAAGCATAAAAGTACCATTCCTAAAACAATGCGATTGATTCATTTTAAAAGAGACATTATCTTAACAATACCTTGGTTAAACATGTAGAAAGAACTACAAAGCAGGATAGTACCATTACTAAAACAATGCGACTGATTCATTTTAACAGAGGCAAAAAAGGAATCAATTACTGGCCAATAAAGGAGGATGAAACACGCGGCCACAAAAATGGTAATCCCGCCAATCCCTAACAAGTGTTGCAGT
Source organism: Triticum dicoccoides (assembly GCF_002162155.2). Lineage (NCBI taxonomy): Eukaryota > Viridiplantae > Streptophyta > Magnoliopsida > Poales > Poaceae > Triticum > Triticum dicoccoides. Next base: position 607,753,452 of record NC_041383.1, read on the forward strand.
TTTGAACTAAGATTCAATAGTTAATTAATTCTGAGAGTGGCATTGCTTAATTTTACCAGCGGCATTAGATTAACAAAAAGCATAAACAATTCCAGGGGAGAGTGGGCGCAACAACAGCATGTGCTTCCATCTACTTATAAAGGGGGTGATGCAGAGTTTTGTTGTAACAAAGAAACAAGCATCATGTCTGGGTTGATTTTTTTTTTGCTCACTTAATGGTAAAAGACAACATTTCAATAGCTTCAATTCAACCTTTATCCAAAATAGTACCAATACAAGTATCTCAAAGCACACTGCAGCATCATGTGGATGAAAGTCGGTACTGACCTTTCTTGACCAAGATTTGAAACAGCTCGAGAGGAAGACTGGACACATATCCCAACACATATAATAAATATGGATCTCCTCTTGTGCAGTTCCACCAAAATTAAGCAAAGTCACCGGTGTGACATTCAAGTTGAACTGCACAAAACACCCTTAAAACATAAGTGTTTCGCGTAGCAAAGCAAAATGTCGCAATAGCAAAAAGTTGAATAGATATCCCTGTTTAAACAGAGGCAAAAAAGGAATCAATTACTGGCTAATAAAGGAGGATGAAACATGCGGCCACAAAAATGGTAATCCCGCCAATCCCTAACAAGTGTTGCAGTTTTCAAATAAGATTCAGTAGTTAATTCTGAGAGTGGCATTGCTTAATTTTACCAGTGGCATTAGATTAACGAAAAGCATAAATAGTTCCAGGGGAGAGTGGGCGCAACAACAATATGTGCTTCCATCTACTTATAAAGGGGGTGATGTTGAATTTGTTGTAACAAAGCAACAAGCATCATGTCTGGGTTGGTCCCATTTTTGTTCACTACTTAATGGGAAAAGACAACAATATAATAGCTTCAATTCAACATTTATTTAAAATAGTACCAAAACAAGTAGCACAACATCTCAAAGCACACTGCACATCACATGGACGATTCCAAGATTTGAAACAACTCGCCACGAGGACTGGAAACAAATCTCGATCTCCTTTTGTGCAGTTCCACCAAAATTAAGCAAAGTCACCGGTGTGACATTCAAGTTGAACTACACAAAACACTCATAAAACATAAGTGTTTCGCGTAGCGAAGCAAAATGTCGCAATAGCAACAAGTTGAATAGATACCCCTATTTTAACAGAGGCAAAAAAGGAAACAATTACTTGCCGATAAAGGAGGATGAAACAAACGGCAACAGAAAGAAGCATCTAACTTATCTTGATGGAAAACAAAGTAGGATAGTATCATTTCTAAAATGGTTGCATTGATTCATATTAACAGAGACATTCTCTTAGAACAACATTCGCTGAAAAATGTAATTACTTTTAACAGTGGCATTGCTTCAATTTTCCGGCGGCTTTCTTAGATTAACAACAACAAAATAGTTGTATGGGACATGGGACATGGGACATGCCAGCACCATGTGCGTCCACGCGTATAAATGGGTGATGTAGAGTATGTAGACAAGCATCATATCTACGTTGGTCCCATATTTGTTCTCTTCAACCTTTTTCCTATGTGAGGGCAACAAATCTAGTCTTGCACAAACTACCCGACCCCCCAGTTTTGGGTTACCCCCTTTTTTCACTTTTCGACCAACAAAGCGGCTGGATAGCCAGTCTATACTACTTTCCCTCCCTCCTTTCCTCATTGAACCACGTCCTAGATTCATGCTCCAGCCCACTGCACCCTTCTTTCCTCTATGAACAAGACATAGATTCGACTACAGATCGAAAAAGATCCACATGCAGCTAGAGCAACGATGGTTTCAAAGAAAGTTATACCTTAGGGTCGTCGGGATGTGGCAAGGCATGCGGTGGGAGGCCGAATCTGCCCACACTACATACGACAGCGAGGAAGAAGGGGTTGGTGGCCCTCCCGCATAGGCGCTTGGTGAAAGAGAACAACGCAGCCGGTAGTGGATTGCCTCCCTCGCCGAAGGCGATAGAGTGAACGCTGCACCTCCTCCCCTTCCCGGTGCGACGGGATCCGAACGCCTCCTTCACCAGTTGTGAGGGGGGAGAGAGCGACAAGAGGCTAACGCAGTCTTGTTTAGATCTGGTGAAGAGAGGGTGAGAGACTGTGAATATAGCAAACCCTAGCAAAGGAACACTGAGCCTCCAGCATGTATATATATATGTAGTGCGTCGAGAGTGTGGAGAGTGCAAACCCTAGCGAACAAGCGCTGAGGATCCAGCTTATATATATATTACTGTAGTACAGACTAAGCTCTGGTGCCTTAACTGCACCTGCTTTTGGCTGTATGGCAGGTGAGCTAGCCACATTTTGGGCCCACCTGTCATAAACCCAAAGGCAGGTGCACTAAGCCAATGAAGCTGCGTCCATGTAGTACTCATGTATATGACTAATATGCAGTGGAGTGGTTTTCTTATTCTCTCCATAACAATCCTTTTAAATTGTGTAAGTACGAAACGAAACTCTTTATTTAACGTATAGTGAAGAAAACTACTACTGCTTCTGATGAACTAACGATCCACGCGTCCTAGTTGCACTTCCTGTCCTTCACGTGCGGTACACTACCCTCCCTTAAGTGAACAACCACACATGCGCCAAATTATCGGAAACATGTGAGAGTGTGTACAAATAAAGAATTTTAATTTCAATTATCGGAAAGGTTTGAGAGTATTACAAAGTTTGACTTCAGTCAAATCTAATATGCAGAGTAAATAAAAATGGAGGGCTACTACGTCCATCCGGGTTTTTAGTCCACACCATTTTTTAAATCAAAGTTAATAGCTGGACAAATAAAATTATCGGGGAGCTGGAGACAAAGTTATGAGAAGGCTTAGAAATCAATACAAAACTTATGCTCTTAGTACCAATGTCGATCCTTCTTCGAGGAAACATTTGGTTCATAGCCAATTGTGTGATAAAATTGCACCAACATGAAAGACAACTGCGTCTCCAACGCAACCAAGGTGAACTGACGAAGGATATCATCTTTGTGTGTAACAAGCAAAGAGCACTGATGGAAGACAACTTGTTTTTCATTGAAAATCGACCAGCTTCACCAGCCGACGCAACCATGAGGCGCAACCATGAGCATCGATAGGTCATCATGGTGATGCATCATCCATTTGGCATCAAGTTTGGGTGAGGCACCTATGAAGTTCGACAAATCCTCACTGTGGTCTGTTTCTTCTCAGTAATCAAGCTCGAGGAAGGAAGAACCACGTGGCAGAGGACAGTGAGGCGGAACAACAATGGCCATCCAATTTTGTGCAGTTCCACTAAAATTGAGGAAGACATGCCCGAGTATGGAGATACGCATCGCTGTTTCCAAAAATATAAAAAAGGGATATAGTGTTGTTACTTTGTTTTACAAGATTAACAACGACATTTCAATTGTTAATAAAGAATTAATGAAAAGTACACCAACAAACAGAAGCATCATGATTATCTTGATGGGAACTAAACCAGGATACCCGAGAAAAAAACATTTCTTCATATAACTAGTGATAGTATTAGATTAGCAGCAGCAATAGGAGCATATGGACAATGACCGCACAACCACCATGTATTTTTTGTCGAAACAACATGTATACCTCCACCGAGGCATAAATCAGGACAACTTTTCGAGTGGCATTTCCTCTATAATAGTAGGTGATGTTGGACCAGCTGACGAACCCTAGCTACTATACATGGGGAGCTGGGGAGTAGTCGCATAGAAGAAAACCCGCATGCACCGACCTGGCACTACTAGGGAAAAGCCTATACACAGAATCTTAGCAGCAATGCGGCTCAAAAAGGAGCGCTGCTGCTAATTAGTAGTAGCACGTGTGCGGGAAACTCGCTGCTGATAAGTTTTTAGCAGTTGCGCGCTCTGTGTAAACCGCGCTGCTACAAATATTGACCGGCGGTGTTCACCGAGCTCCATTTAGCAGTAGCGCCGTGGCCCAAACCGCGCTACTGCTATGAATGTAGTAGTAGCGCGCTTTTACTGAGATCGCTGCTGCTACATTTCAAATTGGCAAATTTTTTTGTCACTGTTAGCAGTAGCGCCGTGGCCCAAAGCGCGCTGCTGCTAATTCTTTATCAGCAGCGTGTTTCTGCTCCCGCGCTACTGCTAACCCGCACCAACCCACCACCTTTCCCCACCCGTGCCTCCCCTCCCCCTCCTCTCTTCCCTTCCCCCTACCTCCCCCACATGCTCCCACTCTCACTCTTCTTCTTCCTCAATACTTCTCCCCAATTACTCTTTCTCTTCTATCCACCTTTCTCTCTCTTCATTACTCCTACCTAACTACACCACCTCCATTAATGCATCTCCTTTCTCTTTTTCCTTTCCCCTCCACTAGTTGAAGAAGTTGTCTCCTCCCAAATTAGGTAGCTAGGTAGATGTAGGATTTAGTTAAGTGACCTATTTTCCCCCTAACTAGATCTATCTTTGTCAAGAAGAGCTTTGTGCACTTTTGATCTCCCTACAACATCATCTCCACCGTGTGCTCGATCTCGATCGAGATAGAGGTGATGAAAATTTCATGCTTTTGCAAAATGGAAATATGTTTATGTGTGTGTGATATGTTTGTGGAAATTGTGTGTGTGGCATGCCAAATTGTGCTTTTGAGTTGCCTATGTTTTGCCGAAATGTCGATTTATTTCCGTTTCGGCGAATTCCGGGCAAACTCTAGATCCATATATGTCCTATTTTTAGGGAAGGTCATGCCAAATTTTTGTATGACTTTGATGCATGCATGCATTTTTATAATCAATTTGTTTATTATTACCGTGCAGAGTTGACGATGGTCAGTGGAATGATGGTGGACAGGTGGTTGCCGTCGGCGGTGCAGGACATGAAAGAAAATAATCAGACAGAGGTTTTATGTCCGTGTCGAAAATGCAAAGGAATAGTTTGGCTCGACCCCCATGACGATGGTCGTGTCGAAGCGCGCCTACTCATGACTAGTTTCATGGATGGCTATACTCGATGGATAATTGAAGATGAGGATGACGATGTTGAGGATGCCGACGGGGCAGGCAATGATGACATGAGGCAAGACGAAGAGCTGATCGATAATGGCGGCGGGGAAGAGGCCGGACATGGCGGCGAAGAAGGGGCTGAACATGGCGGAGGAGAAGGGGCCGGACATGGCGGCGGAGAGAACGACATGGACTCCACGTAGCAGAGTTCGTCGGTACTAAGTTCAATCGTGCGGGACCCTCACGTTCAAGCATTACTTTGCAAGGAGACGAGTACTGAGAGAGCTGCTTCCAGAGAGGAGGCTAAGCTGGAGCAACTGGTGGTAGACTCGAACACTCCATTGTATGATGGTTGCAATCCTGAGGTGAACAACTTGAGTTTCACGCTCCAACTCCTGAAGACGAAGGCTAAAAACAAATGGACCGACACTAGCCTCGATGAGCATCTCAAGTACCTAAAGGATGTTCTTCCCGCGGGTAATCTATGTCCTACTAGTGTTGATGAGGTCAAGAAGATCGTGTGCCCTCTTGATCTGCCACACATTAGATACCATGCATGCATCAACGATTGCATAATTTATCGGAAGGAGCACGCGGAAAAACAAGCTGTCCGGTGTGCAATGCTTCTCGATACAAGAAGGCCGTGAAGAAATGTCCCCAGAAAGTTGTATGGTACTTACCGATCACTCCCCGTCTCCAGAGGTATTTTGTAGATCCCAAGGAAGCAAAGCTAATGCGCTGGCACGCGGAGAGGAAGAAGCCCGACGATGGAGATGATCCGAAGCTGAGACACCTGAAGGATGGAAGCCAGTGGAGAGCGTTGAACAACTTTTATCGGTATTTTGAATGTGATGCAAGGAACATCGTGCTCGGTGCGTGTACCGATGGCATGAATCCGTTTGGCAACCAGAACACCAACCATAGCACATGGCCCGTGTTTGTATGGATGTACAACCTCCCCCCTGGTTGTACATGAAATCAAAGTACATTCACATGAGCATGCTTATTCAAGGGCCGAAACAACCAGGAAATAATATTAATTTGTATCTGGGGCTACTTCAAGAGGAGTTAGACACGTTATGGAAAACACCAGCCAAGACATGGGACGCCAGCAAAGGTGAGTACTTCAACATGAGAGCCGCGCTGATCACGACAGTGCATGACTATCTCGGTTAAGGATATGTGGCAGGCCAGGTGTGCCATGGATATTGCGGATGCACGCGGTGCATGGATGATACGACGCCTCAGCAGCTAACGTCAAGGAAAGATGGCGGGTCTGGGAAAATCGTGTACATGGGGCATCGAAGATGGCTTGAACAGGACGACCCGTGGAGAAACCGTGGAGATCTATTCAATGGTCACGCTGAGCATCGAGGACCTCCACGTAAGCGGAGCGGTGCCAAAATCGATGAGCTGTTGAAAAACTGGAAGGAGTGCCCTGCACCTGGAAAGACGATGAGAAAGGCGCCGGAGCCGCTGCTGAAGGTATGGAAGATGAGGTCTGTGTTCTGGGACTTAGAGTACTGGCACAAACTCGATACACCTCATTGCCTTGATCAAATGCATATCTGTAAGAATGTCCTTGAGAGCTTGCTCGCAACACTGATGAACATGCCGGATAAGACCAAGGATGGGCCTAAGGCAAGAAAAGAGTTGCAAGATTTGAAAATTAGGGAAGATCTGCACATGCCGCCCCGTAAAATTTCAGACGAGACAGAGACGGAGACAGAGGCACGGGAGAAGAAGGGCAAGAAAATAAAGAAAGAGGATCATTGCCCCGCTTCTTGCTTCACCTTAAGTCAGGCTGAGATCAATGCCTTCTTTAGGTGCCTTACCGGAGTCAAAGTTAGTTCCGGTTACTGTGGCAAGATAAGCAGATATCTAGACACGGACAAGAAAAGGTTCAGCGGGATGAAGTCTCATGACTGTCATGTGATGATGACGCAGATACTACCTCTTGCCCTTAGAGGGATAATGGACAAGCACGTCCGTGACACGCTTATTAGTCTCTGCAACTTTTTCGACGTCATCTCTCGAAAGTCGATTAGTGTGAAGCAGCTCCAAAGGCTACAGGAAGAGATTGTTGTGATACTGAATGAGCTTGAGATGTACTTCCCGCCCGCGTTCTTTGACGTGATGGTGCATCTGTGTGTCCATATTGTGGATGACATAATACACCTGGGGCCGTCATTCCTGCACAACATGATGCCATTTGAGAGGCTGAATGGGATCATCAAAGGATTCGTTCGTAACATGTCCCATCTAGATGGAAGCATCGTCCAGGGCTATTTGGCACAAGAGTGCATCTCTTTCTGTGAGAATTTTCGGTATGGCGCAGACCAGCCGCCTGGTGTTAGTGTTGGTTTGCCCGTTAACAAGCACGATGGGAGGCTCGAAGGAGATGGTCACTGCAAGGGTCGCAAGGAACTGCACGTGGCATACTCAGATCGATGCAGCGACTTTGACAGAGCAAACTTGGTAGTGCTACAACACCTAGACGAGGTAGATCCTTTCGTGGAACTACACAAAGAAATTATTTCAAAGAAGTATCGTGACCGGGGGGTATGCAGGACGGGCGCCGAAGTTACTAGAGAGCACAACTCCACTTTCCTGCATTGGTTCAAAGAGCATATTATTGCTAATCCTCCGGAGGAGGGCTCTAAGGACGGATTGCTCATATACGCCTTAGAACATGGCCCCTCGCCCAACCTCGTAACCTATCAGGCATATGATATCAACGGATACACGTTCTACACGGAGGCCAAAGATATGGACAGTGATGATCAGAACTCAGGGGTGACGATGGAATGCATGACCGGCAGTGACAACGACGCAACTGAACGATTTTATGGAAGGGTCGAGGAGATTTGGGAGCTTGACTACTTTGGACTGCACAACACGACGATGTTCCGTGTCAGATGGGCTAAGAATGTCGAAAGAGAAAGCCGGATTTTCACTACCATGACTATACCCGATGCCAAGAGCGCTACCGTGAATGCTATCGCAAAAAACAAGCCATGGGTACACACTAAGCACGTGACACAATGCTTCTTCATAACTGACCCGCGCAATCCCAGCCATGTTGTCCTGAGGAGAGGCAAAAGGAACATCATTGGAATGGATGGAGTCGCCAACGAGGAAGACTATGATCAGTACGGCAACCCAATGAGGGAAGATGACGATGATGATGAAGTATACGTCAAAAGAAGAATCAATACTACATTACCTAAGAAAAATCGTACTCCATGGAAAAGGCAAAGTCACAATGAGGGGCTCAATTATTCTTCGACGAACAAGAAGGGAAAGAAGCTGACTCAAAAACGAAAACGTCAGCACTAAGGAAACTTATGTTATCGGTCAAATGATGTAATATATATATATATATATATATATATATATATATATATATATGCATTAAGGAAACTTATGTTCCTATTTTGTATACACACTTAGCCATTATTATGCATGGGTCCAATGATGTGTAATATATATGTTCCTATTTTGCATACATATTTAACCGTCAAATGATGCAATATATATCGCCCTCCCTTCGTTCACTGCCCTCGGGAAATAAAAGTGGGATAAAATAAAGGAAAAGAAAAAGGAAAACTGGCAGTAGCGAAGGTAGTAGCAGCGCGTTTTGCCTAAACCGCTACCGATACTGAAGTTAGTAGAAGCGAATTTCGTATAAAGCGCTACAGCTACTGAAGGTAGTAGCAGCGCGTTTTGACCAAATGCGCTACTGCTACGTCCACTTAACCCAAAATTCTCACCCGCCCTGCTTCATCCCGCCTTTCCCCCCCCAAATCCCCACTCTCCCTTGTCGCACCGTCGCGCCCGACCCGGCC
>NC_041383.1:607763020-607818487 GCF_002162155.2 Triticum dicoccoides
TCTCCCCTCCCGGCCATTGTCGGGCCTGCCTCCTTGCCCCTGCACCCTCTGTAAACCCCCCTCTCTCTCTGCTAGGGTTCTTCGGTTAATTTACTTAGGTTTTAGTTAGGGCAGTATGTTAATTATGTTATCTATTTAGTTATGAATTTAGATAGGTTTCAAAATTTGAACTGGACATGTGATATGTGCAAATTTGAACTGGACATGTGATATGTGCATATGTCATGTTTTGGACATGTCATGTTTGGAAAATGATCCGAGTGGCCTATGTTACGCCGGAATGTTGATTCATTTCCGTTCCGGTGAATTTAAAGCGCTCGATATGTCCATTGTTTAGCAAAGGTCATGCCGAAATTTCCCGTGAATAAAGGCATGATTTTGTGCTACATAGTTGGCATATCGAGTGCTGGCACATACATTTCTTTTTATGTCATTTCTCATTTGTTCATACTTTTAGAAATAAATGAGGACACTTAATCATAGGAAACATGTCGAACAACGAAGAAACTAGGCCTTCTGACCAAGATGCAGACGAGATGGATCATGAGGGTGAACAAGAGTACCTCGACTATTTGACTACTAAGCAAGGTTTGCAGGTCGGCCTCGATGATGGTACTGACACCGACATCGACACCGACAGCGCCGGCACCGATGGCGGCACCGAGACCGGTGGGGAAGGTACCGGCGGGGAAGGTACCGGTAGGGAAGGTACCGGCCCCGATGCCGCTACCGAAAAGGGGAAGCATAAGAAGCAGAGGATACGAAAACCTAACAAACTAGGGATTGGACGACTTGTGATCACAAAGATGGCACCTGGCAAGTTTGAGCCGTTAGAGCCGAAGAACCTCGCAAGTGCTATGGGAACCAAGTAGGATGCATCCTACGGGAATGCGCAAGCATCAACGACGATGACTTAAGGAGTAAAGAACATCTGACGCAGTTGCTCCTAACAAAGTTGCACAAGAGATTCAAGTTCCCGACCGGGATGATAACATAGAACAACCGTGGGATGATCCAAAGATGAAAAAGATTAACAATCACGCCATGGGCATGTTCAGCAATGATTTGGCCTCCTGGAAAATGAGGGTGAAACGAGCTATTGAGGTTGATGAACCCCTGTCCAAGATTCTGGAGGAAAATCTGACACTTACGGAAGAGGAGTTTGAAAAGTTCAAGGACACTTGCGCTACTGAGGCAGCCAAGGCTAAGGCTGCGAAATTCAAGAGCCTTCAGCAAAGGAACACGGGGAAGCATCGCCTCGGAAGCCGTGGCTACCTCGGTAAAAGGCCCATATGGGATAAGGAGGACGCGGAACGTGAAGCCGCGGGTCTCCCAGACCCCTTCGCGAAGTTCACCAACCCCTTGGAGCATGACTTCATCAGGGCCCGCTACAAGTGGGACAAGGAGGAAAAGGTTTTTTAGACGGACAAGATCACGAGGAAATTGATTAGACTACTGGAGAAGCAACACCAGCTTGCAGCCGAAAGCCCTACTTCTCCGATGAGGCCCAAGTGGAACACCCCTCTCAACCGGGCCTTGAACGAACTTAAGGGACTCCCTTTGGATCAGCGGCCACAATATGGTCGTGTGCACGGCGCTGGAGATGGCGCCACGTGGAAGGTGTTTTACAACGAGGGGCCGGAGGCCAAGAAGCTAAAAACGAAGTTTAGTCAGGCGGACATCGACGCGAAGGTGAAGCTTGCGGTCGAGAAAAAAACAGCTGAGGACGTGAAAAAAGCAGCCGAGGACAAATATGAGTTGCTACAGCAGGCAGTCAATGCAGCTGTAACTGCCTGCAGAAATGATTTTGCTACTAACTTGGTTCCAGTTATCATCAACTGGGCGAAGGAAAATCTAGACAAGACGGTACATGATTTCCCGATGCCCAGTTTCGTCGGGAGAAACTCCATGAACAACAACACCATCGCACCATCACTTGCTCACGCAACCGGGCCTCCTCTCGCAGCCGCTCCCGCTCATAGCAGCCCGTCCTCAGTCTCAGGCGCGCTAGGTGGGCCTTCATCTTTGGCTGAGCTCGACGCCGTCACGGTAATTACATGTCGCACCAACATATATATATATATATAATATTCCATTTTTGTTGCCTTTCGGTTGTTTTATGCCATAGACATATGTGTTTGCAGGCGAAAGAAACCCCGTGCACCATACTCTACTTGATCAAAGGCCAAAAGGTGGATGTGGGAAAGGGGATGGTAATGGACCCCTCTCAATGCACGTTCCACAACCAGCCAATCCCCGCTGGGCACTTCAGGGTTAGCTTGACCAGTGTGAAATCGGGGCACGAGGATTTGCCTCCTCCAGTACAGCATGTGGGAGCGGACGACGAGACCCCACCGCGGATTGGAAGCTGCAAGAATTGGGTGCTGCTATGGCCGAAGAATCTTATTCGTCTGGAGTCGGCCGAGAGCACACCAATAACTACCACACATCAACAAGCATGTGCGAAGACCACCACCCCGCCTATGCAATTACCAGCTCCTGTAGTGCCGGGTGAGAGTGGCGGACGACATGATGAAGGGGGTGCAATAGTACTGGCTGATGTAATTTCTCCTGTAGAACAGAGAATGGATGATGAGACGGAGGTCGACCCTATGGATTACCTCAATACAAATGCGTATAACTGTGACATAGATATGATGAGTCAACCATATGCCGAATCGGGCTATCAGCTTGCTAATGAGGATATGGATGATATGCCCGGGAGTCTCCCACGCCGTGTATTTTGACCCTTCCAGAGACTACGAGAAAAAAGACTACACCCACATAATGAATATTCTAGATGATGCTCTCCAAGGCTTCAGCTTTAGAGGTGGCCACATGCAGATCAAGAAACAAAGGAACAAGAAGATGGGTTTCGCGCATAAAACTAACTTCTCCTGCATCCATGTCCCAAAACCAAGCAAGAAGGATGGATTCTACATCGTCCATCTCATGATTCAGTTCAACACGGATCACCAAAAGCTTCGCATTAATAGCAGAAATGATGATCGTATCCACAAGTGGCTAGAATCTCATGGAGAAGCGGATTATAAACTTAGAGATGACTTCTTTCGCATCCAAAGCTACATTGCGATGATCATCATGAAAGAAGTCGTCGATGAGAAGGGGATGTTCCACCACGGCCCTATATCGCGAGCTGACGTCCGAACTCGCATAGGCATGCAACGTCTAGACCTCACGCCGTTCAAGAAGCTAGGGTTCGTCCTCGATGATATGGAAGGATGGAACTTCTAGTGATTTATGATGCCGATGATGATGATATGTGTCGGTTGAACTTGTATACTTTTTGTAGCGATGAAACTTTGTGATGTCCACGGTCCATGCCGAACTTGCGTAACGCTACTTTGTTAGTTTGCGTACGATGACCTACGTACCTCTAGTTAATTAATTTGCATACTGTATGTTGCATCTAGTTGCTAAACCTTTCTTTTTTTGGTGTTGCTCTAGTATATTTTGTTGCATATATATGATTGTACATCCTCTTCATGAACATGCATCTCTAACAGGTACCTAGTTTCTTGATGGCGAGATGGAATTGCTACGTCGTGTACAAAGGGAAGGTTCCGAGGGTGTACAACGAGTGGCATGAGTGTCAGGCGCAAGTGAATGGGTTCACGGGCGCCAGCCATAAAGGCTTCAAAAGCAGACAAGAAGGAGAAGCTAGTTACTTGAGGTTCACGCTAGCGCGAGAGAGGACTCATAACCGCCACCTCATGTACTGCATAGTTCCACTCTCACTCATAGTGATAGCAATTCTTGCGTATACCTTTGTTTAGATGGATGACGTTGTTGTAGTTGCAAGTATTCGAGACTTGCATGTATCGCTATTTTCGAGATGATGACAAGATATCACTTTATGTTGGATGATGATTATGATGAGACTATTTGTATGTACATGCTATGATTACATTTGTGGTCTCGCAGGCATTTGTATGTGTATCATGATGACATTTCTATGTGCTAAAGATTCTTCTATAAAGCCTGTTCAAATACAAAACAAATATGCCAAAAAAACCTACTTAAATTAGTAGTAGCGAGTGTATAAAAGTTAGCAGCAGCGTCGCGATAGCAGTAGCGCATCATGGTAAAGCGCGCTAGAGCTACTAGCAGTAGCGAGCTTCCGCAAACAGCGCTGCTGCTACACTTGTGTAGCAGTAGCGCCGGTGAGCACGCGCTACTGCTATCTGTTAGCTGTAGCGCCTTATTAGTAGCGCCTATACCCGTGCTACTGATACATCTAAAACCCGCGCTGCTGCTAGCCTTTTCCCTTGTAGTGTGGGGAGCTGGACCAGTACAAGAAGTTATACCTCAGGTGGGCGAGATGTCGTTTAGGCGGGCGTGCGAGATCTGCCCACATGACGACAGCAAACAAGGGCACGGAGGACCTTCGTCCGCGCCAGCGCCGGCTCCGAGAGGACGGTGCGCATCGGCTTCCTCCATCACCGACGGCGACAACATCAACACTGCACCTCCTCACCTCCCGCAGCGGACGGGATTCGGCCGGATGTGTGACCACCGGTGAGGAGAGAGATAGAGTGGACACTGTCATCTTGTTTTGATATGGAGAGGGTGAGAGAGCGAGACGCGAGAAACTCTATCAAACAAGAGGCTATAATGGAGTAAAAAAATCTCTCCATAGCAGTGGTTTTAAATAGAATACGCGGGTTCCCGGAAAAAAGAAACGAAAACTGGCGGACAATTTTTTAACGTACCAAGAAATAAAACTTGATCAAAAACACGCCCCTGCTTCCAGGTCGCGAGAGTCGTCGCGCACACACACATAGACATAGACATGCATATCCGTGTTTACGTAAAATTCCATTTCCATCTCCATCTCCAATCATATTTGTCCAACTGGCACATTATTTACGTTGTTAATTATATACGCCACAATATTAACGTACAACATCTCTTGCTTGCGGGCATCCGGACCGTTGCCACGGCCGGTCCTGACCAACCCTAATCCTCTTCATCACCCGCACGTGCTTCCCGCCTGAAATGGCCAGTGCCACATTCATGCCCGGCCAGAGAGGACGGGATCTCTCACTAGCGCCGGCATTGAAGTGGCGCTCCGGCCGAGAGAGCATCGCCCGTGCCGCTTCCTAGTGCACGCAACTGCTCCGCGTTCAAAGGTCGCAATAGCCAGCAACGACATGCATGTCAAAAGTTCTTGGGAGTCTGTGCTAGAGGTAGTTGTCCTCCCCCAACTCGTCAATCTCTTCCAGTAGTGCTAGTACTCCAAGGCACGATCCATCGACAAGCAGGCGGGAAAGTTATCGTATACTTGGTTTGTGGTGAGTGGCATGCCGAGCGACCGTGTGGGGGCGAGCCGTGGAGGAGGGTGAGACACGAAAATGGCAGACGTGATTTAAATGTTGGTTTTGCTCGATGGCGCGATCCAACGAAACGAAACGTTGGTTTCTCTCCGTTTCCATTTTTTCTCCGGAAAAACAGAAACTTTCCACTCCATTTTCATTCATATTCCAAGGTTGCCCCGTTACAACATTCCATCAAATACAAAGGAAAACTAACACGCATGCTGATGAATCTCAATGATTCACAGATCATAGCCAATATTTACTTCACAACTAAAGACAAAAGTTGTGAGAGCGTGTACAAAAGAAAACTACTGATGGGGTCACTACGACTTAAACCCTAAACCCTAAACATGATTTAATTTCCTGGCCAGGTAGAACCTGTCGAAGGAAAGACGACTAGTACCCTCAGATCATACGATACTTTTGTGCAGTTCCACTAAAATCGACTTGAGCATCCCTGATGGCAAATATATTGAAGAAGTGTGATTAGAATAATAGTACTGGAACTAGTTCATGAGACATAAACTCATCACAAGTAGAAGCCGATAGAAGTATAGAAAGATCGACATGGAGATGGATCTACGGCAGTGGAGCAAGCCAGCTCCAAAAGGAAGATGGACTACCTGGGACGTCGGGCTGTAGCGAGAAGGGTGGTTGGGACGCGGCATTGGTCCATACTGCAGTGACCCCCGATTGGGATGCACCGACTGTGGGTTTTCTCCCTCGCCGATGTCGACCGCGTCTACGCAGAACATTACCCCCCCCAGCTACGGGATCAGGCAGGATATGTGACCAGCGGTGTGGCCACCGTCGTTCTATGCTTGTGAAGAGAGCAAACTAAGAAAGGAGGCTTGTAGCTTAGGCTCCTGCTAGTGTATATATAGTGGTTTTCTTTTTCTCTCCATATCAACCATTTTATATTGCGTACGTGTCATTGAAGAGTGAAATGATGGTTGCTTCTTCCGACTAACTTACTGTGTGATTTGACTGCTCCTTACTTCCTTAGTGCCCCCTACACGTACTCCCCCTACGTGTATGCAACAATCACACATACACATGGACGCAAAAACGCGCGCGATGCCCTAATGCATGCATGTCCGAGCACACGACGGAACACACACGGTCACGCTCAAGTGCTCAACCTACACGTGCATGCACACACATACTCAGTCAGGGTGAGCTAGTGACCGTATAAACACCGGAATATATATATATATATATATATATATATATATATATATTGAGCGCAATGAGCGTATTATGAAGTGCACTGACCATATTTTTACAAATATACAGTGACAGACAGTGTATTTATCTCGTTTGAAATTAAGCCATATTAACCGGAGAGGAGGCAGTATGGACTAGCATTACTTTGCTATGTCTCGTCAACTTGCCGAACGAGGAGAAGGTTGCAGGATGGGAGAAGCTTGCGCGCGGTGGCTCGCAGGACAAGGAGAAACTTTTGACTAATGCAAGCTCTCCCTCGCTCAGGGGGTGGACGTGCAACAATTAATTTGGTGTCAGATTGCCAGAAGCATACACTATACTAGTACTATTATTGTTCGACTTCCTGAATAGGCGAACAACCAAGCGCAAAGTTTACTAGTAGTACTAGTACTAGTACTATAGTCTATAGAGGTATGTACTATACTAGTACTAGGCACCGGATGGAGGAGCGTCTGCACTCTTATTATAATTTTAAAATGTGAAAAAGCAATCTTCAACACATTTGGTTCTCTTCGAGGGTTCTCGCATGTGATAATGGAAGTTGATTGCATGGAACACTCACCACAATTCTCGCTTAATTCTGGCTCATATCCTGTTACAAATAGGAGTGCTCGGTAATATTTCCTCTTTTTTTGTTATTCAGCATGTAAACAGGCCAGCAAACCTTGTGGCGCATCTTTGTGCGAACCGTGCTTGCTGCACTTTGAATGTGGCCGAGAGCTGGTTTGATGAAACACCTCGCTGCCTACTTCTTTTTTTGTGGGGTACCTTGCTTCCTAGTGACCAGTGTCTTAGCTGATCGTCCTAAGAATGCTTATATATGAATAAAGCTCTCTCATTTACCCGTAATTAAGATTAAGCCATATTAACCGGAAAGGAGGGAGTATGGACTAGCACTACTTTTTGGTGTGTCCCATCAACTCGCAAAACAAGGAGAAGCTTGCAGGACAAGGTGAAGCTCGCTTACGGCTTTTGACTAATGCAACCTACCCTTGGTGGACATGCATCAGTCCATTTGGTGTCAGATTGGGAGAGGTATACATTATAGTACCCAACATGCAGAGTACCATCATTGTTCGACTTCACGAAGAGGTGAAGAGCCAAGCGCAAGGTTTAGTAGTATGAGTAGTACTACTACTAGAACCGCATGGTGGAGCGTCTGTACTCTTTTTTTAATCTCTAATAAAGTACACATTTATTCCGGAGAAGGGTGGAAAACGGCAGCCCAACATGTAATGATGATATCGATAAACCAACCATGCTCGAATATATCTTAGCCTCCGTGCGAGCCCGTCTGTGTGTTCTCGCTCCTCGTCTCTCTCAAGGAACAGCAGGTTGGCCATTTTGCCGTCAATTGAGATCGGTTTGCTCACACTCCTGTCCCACATGTCAGTGATATGCCAAGAGGAGGTGCGTTGACCGACTGGCCATACGCGTACTTGGTTTTGCACCTTCATATACTACTTCTCCCTCCATCACAGCTTACAGGGCGCGCTTCATTATGATGCATTTATCTCAATGCATTTCCACCACTAGAGAGACTTTAGATGCGTTTGGTTTAATGCTCAATTAATTAGGGCATGGAAACCGCAATCAAGTCCACAATTTTCTCTCGATGTACTCCCTCCGTTTTTCTTTTGTTTGCTTATAACTTTTTGCCGTTTTTCGCTTTTAGTCTGCGCCTAAGCTTTTTTCGCCCAATCTTTCCAATACTGCCCCTCTCGTTCGTCTTCCCACGCAACCGCTGCATTAACTAGGCGCAGCCCTCTCTTCCGCTTCGTCTTCTCGTCTCCCTACGCTCCCCTCCACAAATCGCCCCCTCCACTCTCCCAATCTGCTCGTTCCCATGGCCAACAATGGATTCAACCCGTGCTTGTGGGGAGAGAGCCAACCAATCGAAGAACATGAAGTAATCTACATCATAGAAACCATAGGTGCGGACGGTGATGGACATGGCCATGCGCTCGTGGTCGACAGTGCCGGCCAAGAGGAGGAAGGCGACGGCACCGTCCAAGCCCTTACAGAGGAACACCGTGGCATCGGCCATGCGCGCCCAGAGGAGGGCCACGCTGAGGTAGGCGATGGCCACCTGCAGGCGTTTGTGGAGGACGGCCACGACGTCGGCCATGCCATCCCGGAGGATGGCCAAAACGTGCAGGCCGACAATGGCGTCCGTGTGGCGCACGGGGGCGTCCAAGGTCTCGCATGTATTGTCCACTCGCTGGCCGATACTGTGCAGTTGCTCGCCGGGACGTTCCATGCGCTTGCCAACATGATGCATGCACTCGCCGACGGTGGGGACAGCGGCAACAAGCGAGCGAAGTACGGCGGTGACAGCGGCAACAAGCGTGCGAAGTACGGCGGCGACAGCGGCAACAAGCGTGCGAAGTACGGCGGCGACAGCGGCAACAAGCGGGCGAAGTACGGCGGTGGCGATGACGGTAAAAAGGTTCATGATCTATCCACGGCCTCCACTCCCATCAATAGCGCTGGTGCTGCCACTGCCACCACTGCTGCTTCCTTCCACAGCCCCGCCACTCCCGCTTCCTCCAGGGGCGCCGTCGTCGATGACGGTGTCATCCGCATCATCGCATGGGGCGCTGCCACTGCCACCACTCTCGTTTCCACCAGGGGCACCGCCGTGATGTGCACCATCGTGCTCTACAAAACAATGGGGCACCGGTCATTGCAATCAAAAGGGCGTACGGAGTAGTACAGAATGAAGCTTACCGTCATCGCCCTCTTCGAAGACGTACACATACTGCAGGTCAGCCGCATCGCCATCGTACTGCTCGTCGACCTCATCCCATTTTATGGGCACATTGAGGTCCAGATTAGCCATCGGATACTCAGAGAAGGGAATAGGAGAGGTGAGAAACAGAGGAGAAAAGTGCAGAGTTCTTCCATGGCGTGGACGAATTTATAAGCATGTTACTCTCGGTTTCAAAGGTCCATGACGCTATAGCTGAAATTCCATGGCGCCAAGACAGTTTTAGAGGGAATGGAAATTGGCGCACAGCTAAAATTTGTGTTTTCGTTGAACCAGAAAAATGGCGCTCTACGTGGTGCAGGGAAGCGATGCTTCATGATTCAAGAGGTGTGCATGCGGGGGAGAGAACGAGGAGAAACGAAGCGGCAGCCAATCAGCAGCCACATCGCATTAGAAGGCGCGTGACTCGACTGCATGCAACATTTATTCTCCTCCATGCAGCGCATGCTAAGTCAGGGGAAAAATAGTCCAGAATTTTACTCCAGCAGCTGTCCTTGGTATCCGGGATTCCTCTTATACACAAACAAAAGAAAAACGGAGGGAGTACTACTACGGAGTGGAGTAAGTGCATGCATGTGTGTACCCGGCGTGGAAGCACTGCATGCATGTGTGTATGCATTATTTCTTCTAGTAATAGACGCCGTGCTATAAGTACCAATGCTATTTTTCAGGCCGATCGCTAGTCGCCTTGGTTCCACAGATTTTTTTCTTTTTTCTGAAGCGCGCTCTATAAACAATGATGGATGGAGTAGTATGAGCAGATTCAAAGAAGAACGTATTGATGGTTGCTTCTTCCGAGCAACTTACAGTGGGAAAGGTGGGGCTTATGATTTGACTGCTCATTATTCACTATTAATGCGGCACAACGACCGGGCTGAGTCTCCATGAGGTTGTCCACTACCCCCTCGGTTCTTAAATATACTCCGGAGTATTTGTCTTTCTAGAGATTTCAACGAGTGATTACTCAAATATTTGTCTTTTTAGAGATTCAAATGGACTACTACATACGGATGTATATAGACATATTTTAGAGTGTAGATTCACTCATTTTGCTCCGTATGTAGTCACTTGTTGAAATCTCTAGAAAGACAAGTAGAGTATTTAGGAACGGAGGGAGTACACATACGAAGTAAAATGAGTGAATCTACACTCTAAAATATGCCCATTTGAAATTTGTAAAAAGACAAATATTTAGGAATGAAGGAGTATAATTTTGTGCATGGCACATGGACCCGGATGCTGAAGAGGCTTCTGGCAATGCTATCAAGATTCCAACATTTGTTTACATAATTGACGTACTATACAAATAATTTTCCGGCGACATGAAATTGTACAATGGTGTGAGCTTTCAGCTTTTGTTTCGTGTGTCTTGCCATCGATGCTCTTTCGGAAACAATAAAAAACTAACTTCCTTGCTAATGCATCTCAATTATTAGCAGATCAGAGCTAATATTTACATCACAACTGAAGACAAAGTTGTGAGAAGGTGTTAAATTAAAATTGATCCATGCTTTCATTGGCAGCAACGTCCACCCAGCTCTATCTAAATCAACAAGGCATGTTGGGAAAAGAAGTAGCTGTCTGGAGCATGCAACATTCCGATCATTTTGTGCAGTTCCACTAAAATAGAGTTGAGCGTTCGTGTTCCAAAGATATTAAGTGTGATTACGATAATAGAGAACTGTTGATGAAACAATAAACACACAAATAGAAGCCGGCCACCTTTGCAGTCTCTCTTAAGACTAACTAGTTGGAGAAGATTAGGCTCGGAGTTGGAAGAGGAGGATAGAGCAAAACCAATCTCCCTTTGTGCAGTCGCACTGAAATGTAGAGACGTTGCCCGTGTGACATTTTAGTACAACTGCACAAAACACTCTTAAGAAAAAAGTGATTTGTGCAGTTCACCAAAAGGTCGCAATAGTAACAAGGTGAAATGGATAGCCCTGTTTGCAAAAAAGAGGTAGAAAGGAAACAATTACTGGCCAATAACAATTGATGACACATGCGATGACAAAAAAGAAGCATATTCCTTGTCCCAGGGGAAGATAACAACATGGTTGTGTTTGTCTAAAACGGTGTGAGGACGAGATTGCAATATGGAAAGTACGCCGGACGAGCTACATTTTGGGCAAAGAACTATGGAAGATCCACATGCAGCGATGTGGGAAGATGGGCAGTGGAGCGAGGCCGGAGGGGATACCTATAGGTCGTCGGGATGTAACTAGGTGAGCAGCGGCGGGCGGAATCTGCCCATACTGCGGCAGCGAGCAGGTTGTGTAGGCCCTACCGCAC
Organism: Triticum dicoccoides; assembly: GCF_002162155.2. Taxonomy (NCBI): domain Eukaryota; kingdom Viridiplantae; phylum Streptophyta; class Magnoliopsida; order Poales; family Poaceae; genus Triticum; species Triticum dicoccoides. Next base: position 607,774,649 of record NC_041383.1, read on the forward strand.
CGGAGCTTGGTCACAGAGAACGGCGTGCACCGCAGATCGGGACGTGCTGCCTTGGCGCCGTCGAACAGGGAAACGATGCACTTCCTCCCTTTCCCCCGGCGGACGGGATGCAACCGGATCAGTGACCAACGATGAGAGAGAGAGAGAGAGGCCACCGCAGCCTTGTGTGAGATACTCTGAAGAGAGACAAACCAGGTAGGCAGGCTCCATTGTATATAGTGGAGCGGACTACCGTTTTCTCCATAAAAATTGTTTTATGTTCTATGTACGTGCCATTGAGCGCTATAACTTTATTTAAAAATAACGCGCCAACGCATCAAGTCGAACTTTGTTTCGTGCACGCGTGGTACCACGACCTCCCTAGGTAAACAACTGCTACGTTCAAATTAGCACGTGGGCTGCCATTTCGTAAAGAAATGAGCTCCACCGTGTACCCGTGCGGGTGTGGCTGGGCACGAAGCGTGAGTACGTGCATGGTGCACCTATTCTCTTCTTGTATACGTACACCACTTACGTGGGGTTGTGTGTGGGAGATATACAAACCTAGAAAGATATAGTGTGTGGGTTCATGAGAGTTTTTTTTGGGGGGGGGGTCAATTAAAAAATGTAACATATGCAATGTGTGTGAAATAGAGTCCTGGATATATCATATATAGAGAGGGGGCGATCCACGAGAAGAGAGGGAGGTATCATCGGCTTGAGGTGTCCATAGAATCAAAGAGAGGGATGATGATGATGATGATGATGATGATGATGTGTGTGTGTGTGTGTGTGTGTGTGTGTGTGTGTGTGTGTGTGCGTGCGTGCGCGATCGATAAAGAGTGCCATCGAATTTGTGTGTGCCCATGTCAAAGATATAGAGTGGCTGGCCTACTGGAACATGAGAGGGGACATGTGCAGTTTGTCTCTGTGGCATGGATACCTACCTACAGCGCTCGACTATCAGTGTGTGGTGGGGGGAGAGGGGGGCCTAATTAACTATAGAGGTACAATGGCTGGTATCTGTGTGGAGGAGGAGAGAGGCCTACCTCATGTATTGAGGAGATCGAACTGTTGGAAATATGCCCTAGAGGCAATAATAAATTAGTTATTATTATATTTCCTTGTTCATGATAATCGTTTATTATCCATGCTATAATTGTATTGATAGGAAACTCAGATACATGTGTGGGTACATAGACAACACCATGTCCCTAGTAAGCCTCTAGTTGACTAGCTCGTTGATCAATAGATGGTTAAGGTTTCCTAACCATGGACATTAGATGTCGTTGATAACGGGATGGCATCATTAGAGAGAATGATGTGATGGACAAGACCCAATCCTAAGCCTAGCACAAAGATCGTAGTTCGTATGCTAAAGCTTTTCTAATGTCAAGTATCTTTTCCTTAGACCATGAGATTGTGCAACTCCCGGATACCGTAGGAATGCTTTGGGTGTACCAAACGTCACAACGTAACTGGGTGGCTATAAAGGTGCACTACAGGTATCTCCGAAAGTGTCTGTTGGGTTGGCACGAATCGAGACTGGGATTTGTCACTCTGTGTAAATGGAGAGGTATCTCTGGGCCCACTCGGTAGGACATCATCATAATGTGCACAATGTGACCAAGGGGTTGATCACGGGATGATGTGTTACGGAACGAGTAAAGAGACTTGCCGATAACGAGATTGAACAAGATATCGGGATACCGACGATCGAATCTCGGGCAAGTACAATACCGTTAAACAAAGGGAATTGTATACAGGATTGCTTGAATCCTTGACATTGTGGTTCATCCGATGAGATCATCATGGAACATGTGGGAGCCAACATGGGTATCCAGATCCTGCTGTTGGTTATTGGCCAGAGAGCTGTCTCGGTCATGTCTGCATGATTCCCGAACCCATAGGGTCTACACATTTAAGGTTCGGTGACGCTAGAGTTGTTATGGGAATTGGTGTGCAGTTATCGAATGTTGTTCGGAGTCCCGGATGAGATCCCGGACGTCACGAGGAGTTCCGGAATGGTCCGGAGGTAAAGATTTATATATGGGAAGTCCTATTTTGGCCACCGGAAAATGTTCGGGATTTTTCGGTATTATACCGGGAAGGTTCTAGAAGGTTCTGGAGTGGGGCCCACCAGCATGGGGGGACCCACATGAACGTGGGTAGTGGGGGCAAGGCCCCACACCCTTGGTCAAGGCGCACCAAGATCCCCCCTTAGAAGGAGTAAGATCATATCCCGAAGGGATAAGATCAAGATCCCTAAAAAGGGGGGGGGGGGTAACAATCGGTGGGGAAGGAAATGATGGGATTTCTTTCCTCCCACCTTTGCCGACGCCCCAATGGACTTGGAGGGCAAGAAACCAGCCCCCTCCACCCCTATATATAGTGGGGAGGCGCATGGGAGCTTCACCCTTGCCCCTGGCGCAGCCCTCTCCCTCCCCAACACCTCCTCCTCCTCCGTAGTGCTTGGCGAAGCCCTGCCGGAGAACTGCAAGCTCCACCACCATGCCGTCGTGCTGCCGGAGCTCTCCCTCAACTTCTCCTCTCCCCTTTCTGGATCAAGAAGGAGGAGACATCCCCGGGCTGTACGTGTGTTGAACGCGGAGGTGCTGTCCGTTCGGCACTAGGATCTCCGGTGATTTGGATCACGATGAGTACGACTCCTTCAACCCCATTCTCTTGAACGCTTCCGCTTAGTGATCTACAAGGGTATGTAGATGCACTCCCCTCTCTCTCGTTGCTAGTTTCTCCATAGATAGATCTTGGTGACTCGTAGGAAAATTTTGAATTTCTGCTACGTTCCCCAACAGTGGCATCATGAGCTAGGTCTATTGCATAGTTTCTATGCACGAGTAGAACACAAGTTGTTGTGGGTGTTGATTTTGTTCAATATGCTTACTATTACTAGTCCAATCTTTTTTCGATGGTATTGTGGGATGAAGCGGCCTGGACCGACCTTACACGTACACTTACATGAGACAGGTTCCACCGACTGACATGCACTTGTTACATAAGGTGGCTAGCGGGTGCCGGTCTCTCCCACTTTAGTCGGATCAGATTCGATGAAAAGGGTCCTTATGAAGGGTAAATATCAATTGACATATCACATTGTGGTTTTGCGTAGGTAAGAAATGTTCTTGCTAGAAACCCATAGCAGCCACGTAAAACATGCAAACAACAATTAGAGGACGTCTAACTTGTTTTTGCAGGGTATGCTATGTGATGTGATATGGCCAAGAAGAATGCGATGAATGATATGTGATGTATGAGATTGATCATGTTCTTGTAATAGGAATCATGACTTGCATGTCGATGAGTATGACAACTGGCAGGAGCCATAGGAGTTGTCTTTATTTATTGTATGACCTGCGTGTCATTGAACAACGCCATGTAATTACTTTACTTTATTGCTAACCGGTAGCCATAGTAGTAGAAGTAATAAGTTGGCGAGACAACTTCATGGAGACATGATGATGGAGATCATGATGATGGAGATCATGGTGTCATGCCGGTGACGATGATGATCATGGAGCCCCGAAGATGGAGATCAAAAGGAGCAATATGATATTGGCCATATCATGTCACTATTTGATTGCATGTGATGTTTATCATGTTTATACATCTTATTTGCTTAGAACGATGGTAGTACATAAGATGATCCCTCATTAAAAATTTCAAGAAAGTGTTCCCCCTAACTATGCACCGTTGCGAAAGTTCGTCGTTTCGAAGCACCACGTGATGATCGGGTGTGATAGATTCTTACGTTCACATACAACAGGTGTAAGCCAGATTTACACACGCAAAACACTTAGGTTAACTTGACGAGCCTAGCATGTACAGACATGGCCTCGGAACACAAGAGACCGAAAGGTCGAGCATGAGTCGTATGGAGGACACGATCAACATGAAGATGTTCACCGATGATGACTAGTCCGTCTCACGTGATGATCGGACACGGCCTAGTTGACTCGGATCATGTAATCACTTAGATGACTAGAGGGATGTCTATCTAAGTGGGAGTTCATGAGATGAACTTAATTATCCTGAACATAGTCAAAAGATCTTTGCAAATTATGTCGTAAGCTCGCGCTTTAGCTCCACTGTTTAGATATGTTCCTAGAGAAAATATAGTTGAAAGTTGACACTAGCGATTATGCGGACAGTAGAAAGCTTATGTCCTTAATGCACCGCTCAGTGTGCTGAACCCCAAACGTCGTCTATGGATGTTGCGAACATCGGACATACACGTTTTGATAACTACGTGATAGTTTAGTTAAACGGTTTAGAGTTGAGGCACCAAAGACGTTTTCGAAAGATCGCGGAACATATGAGATATTTCGAGGGCTGAAATTGGGATTTCAGGCTCGTGCCCACGTCAAGAGGTATAAGACCTTCGACGATTTTCTTAGCCTGCAAACTAAGGGAGAAAAGCTCAATCGTTGAGCTTGTGCTCAGATTGTCTGAGTACAACAATCACTTGAATCGAGTGGGAGTTGATCTTCCAGATGAGATAGTGATGTTTCTCCAAAGTCATTTCCACCAAGATGCTAGAGCTTCGTGATGAACTATAACATATCAGGGATAGATATGATGATCCTTGAGGTATTCACGATGTTTGACACCGCGAAAGTAGAAATCAAGAAGGAGCATCAATTGTTGATGGTTGGTGAAACCGCTAGTTTCAAAAGGAAAAGGGCAAGAAGGGATACTTCATGAAACGGCAAATCAGCTGCTGCTCCAGTGAAGAAACCCAAGGTTGAACCTAAACCCGAGACTAAGTGCTTCTGTAATAAGGGGAACAACCACCGAAGCAGGATTACCCTAGATACTTGGTAGATAAGAAGGCTGGCAAGGTCGATAGAAGTATATTGGATATACATTATGTTAATGTGTACTTTACTAGTACTCCTAGTAGCACCAGATTATTAAGATACCAGTTCGGTTGCTAAGTGTTAGTAACTCGAAATAAAAGAGCTGCGGAATAAACAGAGACTAGCTAAAGGTGAGCTGATGATATGTGTTGGAAGTGTTTCCAAGTTTGATGTGATCAAACATCGCACGCTCCCTCTACCATCAAGATTAGTATTAAACCTGAATAATTGTCATTTGGTGTTTGCATTGAGCATAGACATGATTGGATTATGTCTATCGCAATACGGTTATTCATTTAAGGAGAATAATGGTTACTCTATTTATTTGAATAATACCTTCAATGGTCTTGCACCTAAAGGAATGGTTTATTGAATCTCGATCGTAGTGATACACATTTTCATGCCAAAAGATATAAGATAGTAATGATAGTACCACTTACTTGTGGCACTGCCATGTAAGTCATATTGGTGTAAAACGCATGAAGAAGCTCCATGTTGATGGATCTTTGGACTCACTCGTTTTTGAAAAGTTTGAGATATGCGAACCATGTCTATTGGTGTACACGCATGAAGAAACTCCATGCAGATGGATCGTTTGGACTCACTTGATTTTGAATCACTTGAGATATGCAAATCATACCACATGGGCAAGATGACTGAAAAGCCTCGTTTTCAATAGCAACTTATTGGAAGTAACACATTTTGATGTGTGCAGTCCAATGAGTGCCGAGGCATGCAGTGCATATCATTATGTTCTTACTTCACAGATGATTCGAGTAGATGTTGAGTATATTTACTCGATGAAACACAAGTCTGAATTATTGAATGGTTCAAGTAATTTCAGAGTGAAGTTTAAGATCATTGTGACAAGAGGATAAAATGTCTATGATATGATCATAGAGATGAGTATCTGAGTTACGAGCTTTGGCACACAATTAAGACATTGTGGAAGTTGTTTCACAATTAATACCGCCTGGAACACCATAGTGTGATGGTGTATCCGAACATCATAGTTGCACCCTATTGGATATGGTACATACCATGATGTCTCTTATCGAATTACCACTATCGTTCATGGGTTAGGCATTAGAGACAACCGCACTCACTTTAATAGGGCACCACGTAATTCCATTGAGACGACACCGTTTGAACTATGGTTTGGAGAAACCTAAGTTGTCGTTTCGTAAAGGTATGGGGCTGCGACGCTTATGTGAAAAAGTTTCAGGTTGATAAGCTCGAACCCAAACCGGATAAAATGCATCTTCATAGGACACCCAAAAACAGTTGGGTATACCTCCTAATTCAGATCCGAAAGCAATAGGAATTGTTTCTGGGAACGGGTCCTTTCTCGAGGAAAAGTTTCTCTCGAAAGAATTGAGTGGGAGGATGGTGGAGACTTAATGAGGTTATTGAACCATCACTTCAACCAGTGTGTAGCAGGGCACATGAAGTTGTTCATGTGGCACCTACACCAATTGAAGTGGAAGCTGATGATAGTGATTGTGATGCTTCGGATCAAGTCACTACTGAACCTCGTAGGACGACAAGGACGCGTACTGCTTCGGAGTGGTACGGTGATCCTGTCTTGAAGGTCATGTTGCTAGACAACAATGAACCTACGAGCTATGGAGAAGCGATGGTGGGCCCAAATTCCGACAAATGGTTAGAAGCCATGAAATCCGAGATAGGATCCATGTATCAGTACAAAGCATGGACTTTGGTGGACTTGCCCGATGATCGGCAAGCCATTGAGATAAATGGATCTTTAAGAAGAAGACGGACATGGACGGTAATGTCACCGTCTATGAATCTCGACTTGTGGCGAAGAGTTTTTCACAAGTTCAAGGAGTTGACTACGATGAGATTTTCTCATCCGTAGCGATGCTTAAGTCCGTCGGAATCATGTTAGCATTAGCTACATTTATGAAATCTGGCAGATGGATGTCAAAATGAGTTTCCTTACCAGTTTTCGTAAGGAAAGGTTGTATGTGATACAATCAGAAAGGTTTTGTCGATCCTAAGGATGCTAAAAGGTATGCTAGCTCCAACGATCCTTCCATGGACTGGAGTAAGCATCTCGGAGTTGGAATATACACTTTGATAAGATGATCAAAGATTTTGGGTTTATACAAAGTTTATGAGAAACTTGTATTTCCAAAGAAGTGAGTGGGAGCACTATAGAATTTCTGTTGAGTATATGTTGTTGACATATTGTTGATCAGAAATGATGTAGAATTTCTGGAAAGCATATAGGGTTATTTGAAAAGTGTTTTTCAGTGGAAAACCTGGATTAAGCTACTTGAACATTGAGCATCTAGATCTATGAGGATAGATCAAAAACGCTAAATGGTACTTTCAAATGAGCACATACCTTGACATGATCTTGAAGGTGTTCAAGATGGATCAGTCAAAGAAGGAGTTCTTGCCTGAGTTGTAAGGTATGAAGTTAAGAGTTAAAGCTCGACCACGGCAGAAGAGAGAGAAAGGACGAATGTTGTCCCCTATGCTTTAGACGTAGGCTCTATAGTATGCTATGCTGTGTACCGCACCTAATGTGTGCCTTGCTACATATCTGGCAAGAGGGTACAAAGGTGATCAAGGAGTGGATCACCAGATAGCGGTCAAAATTATCCTTAGAGGAATAAGGATATGTTTCTCGATTATGGAGGTGATAAAGAGTTCAGCGTAAAGGGTTACGTCGATGCAAGCTTTAACACCTATCCGACTGACTCTGAGTAGCAAACCGGATACATATAGTGGAGCAACCATTTGGAATAGCTCCAAGTGAAGCGTGGAAGCAACATTTACAATATGACCTAGAGATTTGCAAAGTACATATGGATCTGAATGTTGCAGACCCGTTGACTAAAACCTCTCTCACAAGCAAAACATGATCAAACCCCAGAACTCATTGAGTCTTAATCACATGATGATGTGAACTAGTTTAATGACACTAGTAAACTCTTTGGATGTTGGTCACATGGCGATGTGACCTGTGAGTGTTAATCACATGGCGATGTGAACTAGATTATTGACTCTAGTGCAAGTGGGAGACTGTTGGAAATATGCCCTAGAGGCAATAATAAATTAGTTATTATTATATTTCCTTGTTCATGATAATCGTTTATTATCCATGCTGTAATTGTATTGATAGGAAACTCAGATACATGTGTGGGTACATAGACAACACCATGTCCCTAGTAAGCCTCTAGTTGACTAGCTCGTTGATCAATAGATGGTTAAGGTTTCCTGACCATGGACATTAGATGTCGTTGATAACGGGATGGCATCATTAGAGAGAATGATGTGATGGACAAGACCCAATCCTAAGCCTAGCACAAAGATCGTAGTTCGTATGCTAAAGCTTTTCTAATGTCAAGTATCTTTTCCTTAGACCATGAGATTGTACAACTCCCGGATACCGTAGGAATGCTTTGGGTGTACCAAACATCACAACGTAACTGGGTGGCTATAAAGGTGCACTATAGGTATCTCCGAAAGTGTCTGTTGGGTTGGCACGAATCGAGACTGGGATTTGTCACTCCTTGTAAACAAAAAGGTATCTCTGGGCCCACTCGGTAGGACATCATCATAATGTGCACAATGTGACCAAGGGGTTGATCACGGGATGATGTATTACGGAACGAGTAAAGAGACCTGCCGGTAACGAGATTGAACAAGATATCGGGATACCAACGATCGAATCTCGGGCAAGTACAATACCGTTAGACAAAGGGAATTGTATACAGGATTGCTTGAATCCTTGACATCGTGGTTCATCCGATGAGATCATCGTGGAACATGTGGGAGCCAACATGGGTATCCAGATCCTGCTGTTGGTTATTGGCCAGAGAGCTGTCTCGGTCATGTCTGCATGATTCCCGAACCCGTAGGGTCTACACACTTAAGGTTCGGTGACGCTAGAGTTGTTATGGGAATTGGTGTGCAGTTATCGAATGTTGTTCGGAGTCCCGGATGAGATCCCGGACGTCACGAGGAGTTCCGGAATGGTCCGGAGGTAAAGATTTATATATGGGAAGTCCTATTTTGGCCACCGGAAAATGTTCGAGATTTTTTGGTATTGTACCGGGAAGGTTCTAGAAGGTTCTGGAGTGGGGCCCACCAGCATGGGGGGACCCACATGAACGTGGGTAGTGGGGGCAAGGCCCCACACCCTTGGTCAAGGCGCACCAAGATCCCCCTTTAGAAGAAATAAGATCATATCCCGAAGGGATAAGATCAAGATCCCTAAAAAGGGGGGGGGGGGGGTAACAATCGGTGGGGAAGGAAATGATGGGATTTCTTTCCTGCCACCTTTGCCAATGCCCCAATGGACTTGGAGGGCAAGAAACCAGCCCCCTCCACCCCTATATATAGTTGGGAGGCGCATGGGAGCATCACCCTTGCCCCTGGCGCAGCCCTCTCCCTCCCCAACACCTCCTCCTCCTCCGTAGTGCTTGGCGAAGCCCTGCCGGAGAACTGCAAGCTCCACCACCACGCCGTCGTGCTGCCGGAGCTCTCCCTCAACTTCTCCTCTCCCCTTTCTGGATCAAGAAGGAGGAGACGTCCCCGGGCTGTACGTGTGTTGAACGCGGAGGTGCCGTCCGTTCGGCACTAGGATCTCCGGTGATTTGGATCACGATGAGTACGACTCCTTCAACCCCGTACTCTTGAACGCTTCCGCTTAGCAATCTACAAGGGTATGTAGATGCACTCCCCTCTCTCTCGTTGCTAGTTTCTCCATAGATAGATCTTGGTGACTCGTAGGAAAATTTTGAATTTCTGCTACGTTCCCCAACACGATCTACCTCATGTATTAAGGGAGATCGGCCGACATCCATGCATATGTCTAGGAGAGGAATAAGGTTGGGACAGAGACAGAGCTAGAGTGTTGGAGGGGGTGGTAGTGGAGTTGCTTCTAACAAATGGTGGGATAGGCTTGCTAGACAAACGTAGGGCACGCCCGCAATATCAATAAGAGAGGAGATGGCTGCTTGTCTGTGCACGCGCGTGTGAGAGACGGGTCAGGAGGCATGCATGAATGATGAGGGAGGACGATATGGCTGTGGTAAGCAGATGTAACTACATAGGAAGATCAATCGCCCTTTGTTAGAGAAACGAGAGACATAACTTGTGAGGTACGTCGATTGATGGGGGGGGGGATAGTTAAAGTCGATCTAGGTATACGTTGGGAGATCGATCGGTATACATGCATGTGTGTGTTAGAAGCAAATGAGGCACGGGGAGAAGGATAGAAAGAGAGGGATGCATCTAGGAGGTGGTACGAGAGGCATACTACATCAAGGGGGAAGGAGTGCGCGAGTACGTGATCGATGAAAAGAGTGGTGGGAGTGATGCATGGACAGTGATAAGAGAAGAGGGGAAGCTTGTGTTTGTGCTAGGCACACCTGGCTAGAGAGGCATATTGATCGATGTGTGCCGTAAAGAAGGAGCTGGGGGGCCTACACACACCGTGGGTGAACGACCTAAAGTGAGAAGACGAATTTGCACGATGGAGCTAGAGAATGCTGAGGAAGGGTGAGAGGGATGCGGGCGTGTGCATGCACGAGAGACAGTTAGCGCTAGCTACAAAGATAAGAGGATTGTGTGGGTGTAAAAGAAAAATAGAGATCATACTTCACTATAAAAAGCAAATTCGGATATTTGTAGAATTTATCATAGTGTTTTAAACCTATGCATGTGTGAATATATATAACGGTGATACACATGGTGTGGTTATGAACATGTTATACTACATATAATATATTTTATCTCTACGCTTATAAAAAACGGAGTTGTTGATGATGGTGTGCCTACCATCCTGCAATATAGGCTGTCCGATTTATATCTGGCGGATAGGAAGGAAACTATGGCAATTTTGAAAAAAGATGCCCACACCCCTCTCCATGTTTGCAAACTAGGCCCCTTGATCATGTTGATGTTCTGTGGAATGCATGGGCATCTTGCTAGTACTACGTATAATTCTATTCATTGAATACATTTCTTTTATATTAGAGTATCGGCAAGAAATCTTCATCCTGAGCCAGGATTGAACTCTCCATGAGATTCAACTTAATCACACACCACTTTTAGCAATGGCTCGTAATGTGGCATCTCTTCCACTACCAGCGCCCTTTACCATAACTTCTGCTCGTTGCAAACCTACTGCACATAGAACATTGATTATAATTTGGGCTAATGTGTGGCTTTTGCAGCTCAGGTCTAAATACTTATAATAATGTAGGGGGCAGGGCACTATACTTTGTGTGATAAACACGGTGTACGTATGGAACATGGTTTAGATTATGAATATATAGTTAGTACATCAAATGTACTATTATTTGGAATCAACATCAAGTGTATTCAAAAAATAGATTTCGAGTTCATGTAGTACACATAGTTCATATCTATCTCTATAGTAATCATGTGGTGTGTTATTAAGGTAATACACGAATGATGGTTGAAGTTGGCAACAATCATGATTGTAGATTCTCATTGAAATAGAGAAACAAATTCAAATTTAGTTCGAATTGTAGCAGTAGTATAGACATTTGGAATTCACTAAAATGTTGGTATGAGTAGGTTACATGCATTATACAACAAGCGAAAAAACTTAATTGACATAACATGGATTCATACTCCCTCCTTCCATCTATATAGGGTGTAATGAGTTTTTTAAGACCGCCTTTGACTATTGACAAGATTAATAGTACATGACATGCACAATGTGAAAATTATATCATTGAAAGAACCTTTCACAGACGAATTTAACAATGTGCTTTCTGTAAGTTGCATGTAATATATTATTGCTCTAATATTTGGTCAGAGTTAGCATTGAAAAACGCATTAGGCCCTATATAGATGGAAGGAGGGAGTAGCTTTGAATAGCATTTGCATAGTAAAATGGGGCAAGACTCTCTCTTTGTGTGGTGTGAATAGTTTTATTTTTTTCATTTTCTTTTTGGTTGAGGGAAGTGTGAATTGATTTGGTATGTACAAGTACAATATTACTACATGTTAGGCTTGTCCCTAAAATTCAACCCGTGCCTTGTTATATCCCGAAAATTCAGATATCGTGCTCCCAAAACTGGTGCCTTCACAACCCGCGCCTTGCTATCCCGAAATTACAACACGCGCAAAAACTCTCTCCAGCAGCCAAATCCCGACACGCGAAATCCCCTTCTAACCCTGAGCCGAAAGGGCTGCTAGTTCAAATTGGTGTGGGGGGGTACTTTTGTAACACACCCTACATTTTGGACAAGCACATCCCTAAGTCATGGTTCACCCCCTCCCATCGCCCCCTTTTCGCCATTCGAAATCCCAGGCCGCCATAACCTCTCTGCTCCAGCCGCGAAACCCCACCCTCCTCTATCCGCCACCTCACCGCTGCCCAGCCGAAGCTTCTTCCCCGACGATGTCGTCCACCGCAATAGCTCGACGTCCCTCGTCCACCTCCCCGGATGAGGATCCATCGTCCATCTTGTCGTCCCGCCGGTTCAGCCGCCCCATCCTCCACCTCCAAGGAGCTGCTCCGACGATCGTCTCGTCTATCGTGGCTGCTCCATCCCCACAGCCCGCCTTAACCTGCTCCACCGGAACGACAACATCCTCACCGACTCTTCGGATGAAGCCGAGGCCTACTCGGCGCCACCAAAGAGGTTGTACACTCATCACATTGCACCTTCTCCTTAACTCGACCTCCCGCGCCGACGGTGCTCCATCCCGCACCCCCTTGGAGCAGCTACCTTGAAGACGGCGCCACGTGCAACATCTCCATGGAGGCTCCCCCTAGTGCGAGGCCCCTTCGGCGGTGGCGTCCATACCAGCCGGATCTGCTGCTGCTACTCCGGCTCTCGATCAGTCGCTCGCGCTGCTGCTGCTACTCCGGCTCTCGCTCGATTGCTTGCTCGCCCAGCTGCTACTGCTCCGGCTGTCGCTCGCTCGCTCGCGCTGCTGGTGCTGCTCTCCCACTCGCTCGTGTAGCTGCTCTGCTCTGATTTAGCTACACTTCAGTTGACTGAATCGACTTTTGGTTCAGTCGATTTTCAAGGGAAGGGGGCTCGCCGGAGTTAAGGAAGAACCACCCGCAGCAGGGATGGGGGCTCGCCAGAGAGGTACCCCACTATCTATCTTAGGGTTCAGGGTGGGGGGCGGGGGGCCTAGAGGGCTGGCCGGGGCGGCGGGGCGGCGGCAGACCGGCGATGGGGAGTTGTTTTGGGGCGGCAAGGCGGCGCTGGGGCCGGCGGTTCGGCCGGTGGTGGCTGGCGGCTCAGGGGGGTGCAGGTTGAAGATGAACTGCAGGCCCTCCCTAAACTACATGTCAAGTGCCTCTCTGCTACCATTGCGTTCAGTTTCGACAGTAACATTCAGATTCCACAGTAAATTTCAGTTTCGAAAGTTAAGTTCAGAGTCAATAGTTTTTACCTCATCTGTTGTAGTCAGGTGGTTTTTGGTGATGTAAATTTTACATCTATTTTACTTCATCTATTGGACTCCAAGTCAGGTCCAAATTAATGTTCAAACTTGAGTTCTAAATTAGTTGTGGGGCACATATCAAGGAAGCAATGAATAGTATCTCTGTTTAATATCTGGTTCACCTAGGGTATGCCTATGTTGTTCATCTTGGGTGGGAAACAAATAGTAAAGCAATCATCATCTGTCTTTTTATTGAATTAAAGCAATCATCAGCCTGCTATCATTTTTTTGGATCCATCCACTGGTTGTTACCATCACTCTAAATTTTTGCATGCTCTCCTTACATAATCTCACCATATTTTTTTCGTATGCATGTCAGATATTGTACACAGTCATGCTGAACATGTAGAGAAAAAGAGAAGAGTTTTGTGCGGCAATAAAATGTCATGCAGACATCGCTCCATGCTAGGTTCAATGTTAAACCTTCCCCACCGCTCTCCAGATTGTAATCCAGAGGAAGATATCTGTTCTGAGGCGGATTCAGACGCCGCTGACCACTCCTATTTACCCCCAATGTGTTTGCTCTACCTTGGCATGATGATGTTAGTCATATCATGCATATGTTGCCTTGCAGTGCCTACTTTTGACATCATATATGTCATCTGCTTAGTTTAGACATGTTCCGTAATGCCACCTGTTTAGTTTCTATATCATATATGGGAATTATGCAGTCTCATGTCTTTTAGCCAGCCATAATATATGTGAAATGTGCAATGCCATCCTGTTTAACCAGGCATCATATATTTGAATGATATCTTGCCCATCCTTTTCTTCATTACATTTCCATTTGCCGACAATGTTTGTACATTAAAATACTCTTCCTGTGAATCAGCCATTTTTGTGGGAGATGGAAAAATCTGGAGTGAAAACAAGGCCTTCAGAGCAGACAGTGCTACCTGTCGAAGCAGATGTCTTGTTGGGTCCCTATAGCTCCTCAAAGATGGATTCAGAGACAGATGACCAGTCCTATTCCCCCATCGAGGTGTATGCTCTAACTTGGCACGGTTATACTTCTCATGTCATGCATATGGTGTCTTGCATTGCATAGTTTAGACATCATATACACAATATTCAACACCATGTTCTTAGTTCAGACATCATATTGAATGACCTCTGTTTAGCATATAAATCACACATGTGAATTAAATGATGCGATCCTGATTACTTAGATAACATGTAGGTGAATTATGTCATGCATCTATCTCTCATACAATGTCTGTACATTCAACTATGTTTCCTGTTTATCAGCCATTTGAATTGGAGCGGGTGATGCCAGTATCTAGCGGACTAAAAACAAGGTCTTCAAATAAAACAGTGCTACCTCTTGGAGGAGATAGCACCCCAGTTGTACATGCACGAGAACCAGCCCTACCACACATAACCCAAACTCTCGCAGATTGTACCCCTACTGCGATGGACAGAGAACCAGCTTCACCCAATCTAACCCCAACCCCAGCAGATAGTAACCCAGTTCCTGTTGACACAGCACCATCTCCACCACAGAGCTCCCAAACAAGAGCAGTTAGTAAGGCAGCTCCAGTGCCCAAAGGGCCAGTACTACAACGACGAACCCCAACTCCACCAGTTAGTACACCTATTCCTATGGAGGAAGCACAACCAGCTAGTCGTAGTTTAGCATCTATCGCATTTGATGTTGTTAAATCGTATGTGCGTATCTTCCCATCTTGAAAATATTATACTGAAGATGAAGGAAAATGCCAGTTGCAGGTGCTTGTCCAAGAGTTATGTGTAAGTAATGTTATTCATGGCAATTACTTTGCTTTGTCCCATACATCCTACCTCCATGATGGTTATAATACATCAAATTTTCCCATTTTTCTCTATAGAGAAGGACCGATTTGGAAACTCAGGATGAGGTAACCAGTGCTAATACCTCTGCTATCTTCAAGAATGCTTGATGGCAGTATCAGAATTACCTGAAGAAAACGTACTTCACTGGCAAAGAAACTCATCAAATTCCCTTACATTCTCCTGAGACACATTTACTGGACGATGACTGGGAATGCCTTGTTCTGTACTGGTCCCGAACCAAGAATGTGGTAAGGTCTATGAGCTCATTTTGTATTTTAAGTACTATATTCTTGCGTGTTACTGTACTCTGTTCATGTAGAACAAGTGCCTAAACCTGAAGAACAACTATTCTAATTTAAGATTCCATTGCTATCATAGTTCAAAAAAGCGCTAGGTGTTAATTGTGCATTTTTCCACCACCTTGCGCTTTACTGACCAAAGCGCATGCTTATGTGCAGTTATGCACAAATTAAGCGTAGTTATGCGCAATGCGTTTTGCCAACGCCTAGAGCCTAGGCGTGCTTAAGCGCTCGCTTAGGCACGCCTTTTTTTAACTATGATTGCTTTGCTCTTGTATCACTGTATTTACTCATACAAACTTATTTTTAAATTGAAGGATCCAATCGAAACTCCAATGGCACATCAGGTATGTTCATGCATGTTTCTTTAACATGTTTGCTCTTATCAATAGCTCTGTTGATTTCAATTTATATTGTGTATACAATTGACTTCTCATATCACACGTTACTAGCATCACAACATAGCCAATAGTGTTGTTGTACATGTAGACCCATGGTACCCATCTGAAATCTTGTTGTGCCGTGTAGTTTCCCATGCTTTGTATTCTTTCACTCCTGCTTTGTCTTGAACTGATATGATTTGAACCCTGTCCCTATTTTGATTTGGCAAGACAATGTAGTGACCATAGGACATAGATATATGTTTGTTTGATGCTTTTATTATGTACTAGTACTTGGCAATAGAATAATTGGTAGTTTAATCCTGTCCACCTTACTGATGAACTGGTTCACCGAAATGAGTTTCATATACTAGTACATGCTAAACCTATCATGTGTCTGCTTGTTTCTTCTTTTAGAATGCTGACATAATATTGGGGAAGAGTGCCTTATTAAGCAATGGTAAAGGAAGTAATGCAGATAAGGTTCAGGATAGTGACACATCCTTCTTGATCTCCATGAAAGCTGATAAAACAGCTAAGGAAGACTATCTTGAAGATAGTGAGACAACCCCAAAGTCCTGTCTTGGTTTAGTGTTCGAATTACTGGCCACTATCGCTTGCACAAGCTATTCAAACTCACTGTCTAAATCAGTTCGGTTTCTTGAGTCTCAACTACAAGATGAGAGACATCGATCAGCTGTGCTGCGACAAGAAGAGGAAGGACTGCGGAAGTCCCTGGAGCATTCAGATGCATACTTCTGGTGCAACAGCAAGTGTTGGAGGATTTTAACGCCAAACAGGACAAAGCTAATAAGCTTGCTAAGCTTATTGCCAGCAGGTGGATACCCAGGATAACGTTTCTTGAGCTCTTCTGAAGTTGTTTCAGTTATGCTCTTGTTTTGCTGCCGCGTTTATTTGCACTGGTGGCCAATTTCGACGGCCAGTGTATGTAATATGCTGCTTTGTTCCCTATATTTGCACTGGTGGTGAACTTTGATGCCCAGTGGATGTAATATGTGTAATAGCGGTAATAGGCTAGCGTTAATTGCTTGCTCATTTATTTCCTTATTGTCTTGTTTAGTTGTTTGCTTGTAGTCACTGCAGTTCTTTTTCTGTGTTTTTCTAGTGGCCACAATAGCCTATTTTTGGTAACTAGGCCAAAATAATCATGGCAACTAACGTACTATTGTAACCATGGGCCTCCTATGGGCCATATGATCCATGGTGTCGGTGGGAAATGACACCTATGGGATCACGAGGATCCCTTCTACAGTTGTCGGGGCGCAGGGTTGTCAGAAGAGCAGGATTAGCAATCAGCACAAGGATCGTTTACCCAGGTTCGGGCCGCAAGGATGCGTAAAACCCTAATCCTGCTTTGGTGGATGTATTGAGTGTTCTTGAGCTCTTGAACTAGCTATGGTGGCTGCTGAAGGAAATATGCCCTAGAGGCAATAATAAAGTTATTATTTATTTCCTTATAATCATGATAAATTTTTATTATTCATGCTAGAATTGTATTTTCCGGAAACATAATACATGTGTGAATACATAGACAAACAGAGTGTCACTAGTATGCCTCTACTTGACTAGCTCGTTAATCAAAGATGGTTATGTTTCCTAACCATGAACAATGAGTTGTTATTTGATTAACGAGGTCACATCATTAGTAGAATGATCTGATTGACATGACCCATTCCATTAGCTTAGCACCTGATCGTTTAGTATGTTGCTATTGCTTTCTTCATGACTTATACATGTTCCTACGACTATGAGATTATGCAACTCCCGTTTACCGGAGGAACACTTTGGGTACTACCAAACGTCACAACGTAAATGGGTGATTATAAAGGAGTACTACAGGTGTCTCCAATGGTCGATGTTGGGTTGGCGTATTTTGAGATTAGGATTTGTCACTCCGATTGTCGGAGAGGTATCTCTGGGCCCTCTCGGTAATACACATCACATAAGCCTTGCAAGCATTACAACTAATATATTAGTTGTGAGATGATGTATTACGGAACGAGTAAAGAGACTTGCCGTTAACGAGATTGAACTAGGTATTGGATACCGACGATCGAATCTCGGGCAAGTAACATACCGATGACAAAGGGAACAACGTATGTTGTTATGCGGTCTGACCGATAAAGATCTTCGTAGAATATGTAGGAGCCAATATGGGCATCCAGGTCCCACTATTGGTTATTGACCAGAGACATGTCTCGGTCATGTCTACATTGTTCTCGAACCCGTAGGGTCCGCACGCTTAAGGTTACGATGACAGTTATATTATGAGTTTATGCATTTTGATGTACCGAAGGTTGTTCGGAGTCCCGGATGTGATCACGGACATGACGAGGAGTCTCGAAATGGTCGAGACGTAAAGATTGATATATTGGAAGCCTATGTTTGGACATCAGAAGTGTTCCGGGTGAAATCGGGATTTTACCGGGTTACCGGGAGGTTACCGGAACCCCCCGGGAGCCATATGGGCCATCATGGGCCTTAGTGGAAAGGAGAAAGGGGCAGCTCAAGGTGGCTGCGCCTCTTTCCCCTCCCCTAGTCCTATTAGGACTAGGAGAAGGTGGCCGGCCCCCCTCTCTCCCTTCCCCTCCGAGGAATCCTAGTTGGACTAGGATTGGGGGGAGGAATCCTACTCCCAGAGGGAGTAGGACTCTCCTGCGCCTCCCTCTTTGGCCGGCCAGCCTCCCCTCCTCTCCTCCTTTATATACGGAGGCAGGGGCACCTCTAAACACACAAGTTGACACAAGTTGATCCACGTGATCGATTCCTTAGCCGTGTGCGGTGCCCCCTGCCACCATATTCCTCGATAATACTGTAGCGGAGTTTAGGCGAAGCCCTGCTGCTGTAGTTCATCAAGATCGTCACCACGCCGTCGTGCTGACGAAACTCTTCCCCGACACTTTGCTGGATCGGAGTCCGGGGATCGTCATCGAGCTGAACGTGTGCTCGAACTCGGAGGTGCCGTAGTTTCGGTGCTTGATCGGTTGGATCGTGAAGACGTATGACTACTTCCTCTACGTCGTGTCATTGCTTCCGCAGTCGGTCTGCGTTGGGTACGTAGACAACACTCTCCTCTCGTTGCTATGCATCACATGATCCTGTGTGCACGTAGGAATTTTTTTGAAATTACTACGAAACCCAACAGTGGTATCAGAGCCTAGGTTAATGATGTTGATGTTATATGCACGAGTAGAACACAAGTGAGTTGTGGACGATACAAGTCATACTGCCTACCAGCATGTCATATTTTGGTTCAGCGGTATTGTTGGACGAGACGACCCGGACCAACCTTACGCGTACGCTTACGCGAGACCGGTTCCCTCGACGTGCTTTGCACAGAGATGGCTTGCGGGCGACTGCCTCTCCAACTTTAGTTGTACCAAGTATGGCTACGCCCGGTCCTTGCGAAGGTTAAAACGGAGTCTATTTGACAAACTATCGTTGTGGTTTTGATGCGTAGGTGAGATTGGTTCTTACTTAAGCCCGTAGCAGCCACGTAAAACATGCAACAACAAAGTAGAGGACGTCTAACTTGTTTTTGCAGGGCATGTTGTGATGTGATATGGTCAAGGCATGATGCTGAATTTTATTGTATGAGATGATCATGTTTTGTAACCAAGTTATCGGCAACTGGCAGGAGCCATATGGTTGTCGCTTTATTGTATGCAATGCAATCGCGATGTAATGCTTTACTTTATTACTAAACGGTAGTGATAGTCGTGGAAGCATAAGATTGGCGAGACGACAACGATGCTACGATGGAGATCAAGGTGTCGCACCGGTGACGATGGTGATCATGACGGTGCTATGGAGATGGAGATCACAAGCACAAGATAATGATGGCCATATCATATCACTTATATTGATTGCATGTGATGTTTATCTTTTTATGCATCTTATCTTGCTTTGATTGACGGTAGCATTATAAGATGATCTCTCACTAAATTATCAAGAAGTGTTCTCCCTGAGTATGCACCGTTGCAAAAGTTCTTCGTGCTGAGACACCACGTGATGATCGGGTGTGATAGGCTCTACGTTCAAATACAACGGGTGCAAAACAGTTGCGCACGCAGAATACTCAGGTTAAACTTGACGAGCCTAGCATATGCAGATATGGCCTCGGAACACGGAGACCGAAAGGTCGAGCGTGAATCATATAGTAGATATGATCAACATAATGATGTTCACCGATGAAACTACTCCATCTCACGTGATGATCGGACATGGTTTAGTTGATTTGGATCACGTGATCACTTAGAGGATTAGAGGGATGTCTATCTAAGTGGGAGTTCTTTAATAATATGATTAATTGAACTTAAAATTTATCATGAACTTAGTCCCTGAAAGTATCTTGCTTGTTTATGTTGATTGTAGATAGATGGCTCGTGCTGTTGTTCCGTTAAATTTTAATGCGTTCCTTGAGAAAGCAAAGTTGAAAGATGATGGTAGCAATTACACGGACTGGGTCCGTAACTTGACGATTATCCTCATTGCTGCACAGAAGAATTACGTCCTGGAAGCACCGCTGGGTGCCAGGCCTGCTGCTGGAGCAACGCCAGATGTTATGAACGTCTGGCAGAGCAAAGCTGATGACTACTCGATAGTTCAGTGTGCCATGCTTTACGGCTTAGAATCGGGACTTCAACGACGTTTTGAACGTCATGGAGCATATGAGATGTTCCAGGAGTTGAAGTTAATATTTCAAGCAAATGCCCGGATTGAGAGATATGAAGTCTCCAATAAGTTCTATAGCTGCAAGATGGAAGAGAACAGTTCTGTCAGTGAGCATATACTCAAAATGTCTGGGTATAATAATCACTTGATTCAATTGGGAGTTAATCTTCCAGATGATTGCGTCATTGACAGAATTTTCCAATCACTGCCACCAAGCTACAAGAGCTTCGTGATGAACTATAATATGCAAGGGATGAACAAGACTATTCCCGAGCTCTTCGCAATGCTAAAAGCTGCGGAGGTAGAAATCAAGAAGGAGCATCAAGTGTTGATGGTTAACAAGACCACTAGTTTCAAGAAAAAGGGCAAAGGGAAGAAAAAGGGGAACTTCAAAAAGAACGGCAAGCAAGTTGCTGCTCAAGAGAAGAAACCCAAGTCTAGACCTAAGCCTGAAACTGAGTGCTTCTACTGCAAGCAGACTGGTCACTGGAAGCGGAACTGCCCCAAGTATTTGGCGGATAAGAAGGATGGCAAGGTGAACAAAGGTATATGTGATATACATGTTATTGATGTGTACCTTACCAATGCTCGCAGTAGCACCTGGGTATTTGATACTGGTTCTGTTGCTAATATTTGCAACTCGAAACAGGGACTACAGAATAAGCGGGCACCGGCAAAGGACGAGGTGACGATGCGCGTGGGAAACGGTTCCAAAGTCGATGTGATCGCGGTCGGCACGCTACCTCTACATCTACCTTCGGGATTAATATTAGACCTAAATAATTGTTATTTGGTGCCAGCGTTGAGCATGAACATTATATCTGGATCTTGTTTAATGCGAGACGGTTATTCATTTAAATCAGAGAATAATGGTTGTTCTATTTATATGAGTAATATCTTTTATGGTCATGCACCCTTGAAGAGTGGTCTATTCTTACTAAATCTCGATAGTAGTAATACACATATTCATAATGTTGAAACCAAAAGATACAGAGTTGATAATGAAAGTGCAACTTATTTGTGGCACTGTCGTTTAGGTCATATCGGTGTAAAACGCATGAAGAAACTCCATACTAATGGACTTTTGGAACCACTTGATTATGAATCACTTGGTACTTGCGAACCGTGCCTCATGGGCAAGATGACTAAAACACCGTTCTCCGGTACTACGGAGAGAGCAACAGATTTGTTGGAAATCATACATACCGATGTATGTGGTCCGATGAATATTGAGGCTCGTGGCGGATATCGTTATTTTCTCACCTTCACAGATGATTTGAGCAGATATGGATATATCTACTTAATGAAGCATAAGTCTGAAACATTTGAAAAGTTCAAAGAATTTCAGAGTGAAGTTGAAAATCATCGTAACAAGAAAATAAAATTTCTACGATCTGATCGTGGAGGAGAATATTTGAGTTACGAGTTTGGTGTACATTTGAAAAACTGTGGAATAGTTTCGCAACTCACGCCCCCCGGAACACCACAGCGTAATGGTGTGTCCGAACGTCGTAATCGTACTTTACTAGATATGGTGCGATCTATGATGTCTTTTACAGATTTACCGCTATCATTTTGGGGATATGCTTTAGAGACGGCCGCGTTCACGTTAAATAGGGCACCATCAAAATCCGTTGAGACGACGCCTTATGAACTATGGTTTGGCAAGAAACCAAAGTTGTCGTTTCTTAAAGTTTGGGGCTGCGATGCTTATGTGAAAAAACTTCAACCTGATAAGCTCGAACCCAAATCGGAGAAATGTGTATTCATAGGATACCCAAAGGAAACTGTTGGGTACACCTTCTATCACAGATCCGAAGGCAAAACATTTGTTGCTAAGAATGGATCATTTCTAGAGAAGGAGTTTCTCTCGAAAGAAGTGAGTGGGAGGAAAGTAGAACTTGACGAGGTAACTGTACCTGCTCCCTTACTGGAAAGTAGTTCATCACAGAAAACTGTTTCAGTGACACCTACACCAGTTAGTGAGGAAGCCAATGATAATGATCATGAAACTTCAGATCAAGATACTACTGAACTTCGTAGATCAACCAGAGTAAGATCCGCACCAGAGTGGTATGGTAATCCTGTTCTGGAGGTCATGCTATTAGATCATGATGAACCTACGAACTATGAAGAAGCGATGGTGAGCCCAGATTCCGCAAAGTGGCTAGAAGCCATGAAATCTGAGATGGGATCCATGTATGAGAACAAAGTATGGACTTTGGTTGACTTGCCCGATGATCGGCAAGCGATTGAGAATAAATGGATCTTTAAGAAGAAGACTGACGCTGATGGTAATGTTACTGTCTACAAAGCTCGACTTGTCGCAAAAGGTTTTCGGCAAGTTCAAGGAATTGACTACGATGAGACCTTCTCACCCGTAGCGATGCTTAAGTCCGTCCGAATCATGTTAGCAATTGCCGCATTTTATGATTATGAAATTTGGCAAATGGATGTCAAAACTGCATTCCTGAATGGATTCCTGGAAGAAGAGTTGTATATGATGCAACCAGAAGGTTTTGTCGATCCAAAGGGAGCTAACAAAGTGTGCAAGCTCCAGCGATCCATTTATGGACTGGTGCAAGCCTCTCGGAGTTGGAATAAAAGTTTTGATAGTGTGATCAAAGCATTTGGTTTTATACAGACTTTTGGAGAAGCCTGTATTTACAAGAAAGTGAGTGGGAGCTCTGTAGCATTTCTGATATTATATGTGGATGACATATTACTGATTGGAAATGATATAGAATTTCTGGATAGCATAAAGGGATACTTGAATAAAAGTTTTTCAATGAAAGACCTCGGTGAAGCTGCTTACATATTAGGCATTAAGATCTATAGAGACAGATCAAGACGCTTAATTGGACTTTCACAAAGCACATACCTTGACAAAATTTTGAAGAAATTCAAAATGGATCAAGCAAAGAAAGGGTTCTTGCCTGTGTTACAAGGTGTGAAATTGAGTAAGACTCAATGCCCGACCACTGCAGAAGATAGAGAGAATATTAAAGATGTTCCCTATGCATCAGCCATAGGCTCTATCATGTATGCAATGCTGTGTACCAGACCTGATGTGTGCCTTGCTATAAGTTTAGCAGGGAGGTACCAAAGTAATCCAGGAATGGATCACTGGACAGCGGTCAAGAACATCCTGAAATACCTGAAAAGGACTAAGGATATGTTTCTCGTATATGGAAGTGACAAAGAGCTCATCGTAAAAGGTTACGTTGATGCAAGCTTTGACACTGATCCGGACGATTCTAAATCGCAAACCGGATACGTGTTTACATTAAACGGTGGGGCTGTCAGTTGGTGCAGTTCTAAACAAAGCGTCGTAGCGGGATCTACATGTGAAGCGGAATACATAGCTGCT
Source organism: Triticum dicoccoides (assembly GCF_002162155.2). Taxonomy (NCBI): domain Eukaryota; kingdom Viridiplantae; phylum Streptophyta; class Magnoliopsida; order Poales; family Poaceae; genus Triticum; species Triticum dicoccoides. The sequence goes on from NC_041383.1 coordinate 607,798,536, forward strand.
TCGGAAGCAGCAAATGAAGGAGTCTGGATGAAGGAGTTCATATCCGATCTAGGTGTCATACCTAGTGCATCGGGTCCAATGAAAATCTTTTGTGATAATACTGGTGCAATTGCCTTGGCAAAGGAATCCAGATTTCACAAAAGGACCAAACACATCAAGAGACGCTTCAACTCCATCCGGGATCTAGTCCAGGTGGGAGACATAGAGATTTGCAAGATACATACGGATCTGAATATTGCAGACCCGTTGACTAAGCCTCTTCCACGAGCAAAACATGATCAGCACCAAAGCTCCATGGGTGTTAGATTCATTACAGTGTAATCTAGATTATTGACTCTAGTGCAAGTGGGAGACTGAAGGAAATATGCCCTAGAGGCAATAATAAAGTTATTATTTATTTCCTTATAATCATGATAAATGTTTATTATTCATGCTAGAATTGTATTTTCCGAAAACATAATACATGTGTGAATACATAGACAAACAGAGTGTCACTAGTATGCCTCTACTTGACTAGCTCGTTAATCAAAGATGGTTATGTTTCCTAACCATGAACAATGAGTTGTTATTTGATTAACGAGGTCACATCATTAGTAGAATGATCTGATTGACATGACCCATTCCATTAGCTTAGCACCTGATCGTTTAGTATGTTGCTATTGCTTTCTTCATGACTTATACATGTTCCTACGACTATGAGATTATGCAACTCCCGTTTACCGGAGGAACACTTTGGGTACTACCAAACGTCACAACGTAAATGGGTGATTATAAAGGAGTACTACAGGTGTCTCCAATGGTCGATGTTGGGTTGGCGTATTTCGAGATTAGGATTTGTCACTCCGATTGTCGGAGAGGTATCTCTGGGCCCTCTCGGTAATACACATCACATAAGCCTTGCCAGCATTACAACTAATATGTTAGTTGTGAGATGATGTATTACGGAACGAGTAAAGAGACTTGCCGTTAACGAGATTGAACTAGGTATTGGATACCGACGATCGAATCTCGGGCAAGTAACATACCGATGACAAAGGAAACAATGTATGTTGTTATGCGGTCTGACCGATAAAGATCTTCGTAGAATATGTAGGAGCCAATATGGGCATCCAGGTCCCGCTATTGGTTATTGACCAGAGACATGTCTCGGTCATGTCTACATTGTTCTCGAACCCGTAGGGTCCGCACGCTTAAGGTTACGATGACAGTTATATTATGAGTTTATGCATTTTGATGTACCGAAGGTTGTTCGGAGTCCCGGATGTGATCACGGACATGACGAGGAGTCTCGAAATGGTCGAGACGTAAAGATTGATATATTGGAAGCCTATGTTTGGACATCGGAAGTGTTCCGGGTGAAATCGGGATTTTACCGGGTTACCGGGAGGTTACCGGAACCCCCCGGGAGCCATATGGGCCATCATGGGCCTTAGTGGAAAGGAGAAAGGGGCAGCCCAAGGTGGCTGCGCCTCTTCCCCCTCCCCTAGTCCTATTAGGACTAGGAGAAGGTGGCCGGCCCCCCTCTCTCCCTTCCCCTCCGAGGAATCCCAGTTGGACTAGGATTGGGGGGAGGAATCCTACTCCCAGAGGGAGTAGGACTCTCCTGCGCCTCCCTCTTTGGCCGGCCAGCCTCCCCTCCTCTCCTCCTTTATATACGGAGGCAGGGGCACCTCTAAACACACAAGTTGACACAAGTTGATCCACGTGATCGATTCCTTAGCCGTGTGCGGTGCCCCCTGCCATCATATTCCTCGATAATACTGTAGCGGAGTTTAGGCGAAGCCCTGCTGCTGTAGTTCATCAAGATCGTCACCACGCCGTCGTGCTGACGAAACTCTTCCCCGACACTTTGCTGGATCGGAGTCCGGGGATCGTCATCGAGCTGAACGTGTGCTCGAACTCGGAGGTGCCGTAGTTTCGGTGCTTGATCGGTTGGATCGTGAAGACGTACGACTACTTCCTCTACGTCGTGTCATTGCTTCCGCAGTCGGTCTGCGTTGGGTACGTAGACAACACTCTCCTCTCGTTGCTATGCATCACATGATCCTGTGTGCACGTAGGAAATTTTTTGAAATTACTACGAAACCCAACAGCTGCGTGGTTCAAAAGAGCTGAATCCCTCTCCAGTATGCCATGGGCCTCGTTTTATAGTCGAAAGGGGCTGCCACAGTGGCACACAGGAGGTGGAAAGGCCTACAGTGCTATGAGCTTATCACTCGCTATACAGGACAAGGCGCATTTAATGCGTAGGTTAGGTGTCCTCTTGCTTTATCGGGGATGGGAGCGAGGCGCGTCCCGTCCGCCACCGCTCCTCCTCGCTTCGACACGCGCCCTGGTCAGCGATGCATGCGGCGCCATGTAGGCAGGCAAGCAGCTGAGGTAGCGCGGTGGTGGAGCCATCACGAAGACCTGCATGCCGCCACGCAGGCGTGTGCTGAGTTGGCCTGGAAGCTGCATGTTGCCACGCTGGTGCCTGCCCAGCTGGTTGGGCTGGCAGTTGCATGTGAACGGCGGTGGAGACTTGGTTGGTGCAGGCCTGGTAGTGGCCCCGCTGACGCCCTTGGCAAGGGTCTTGCCGGGTGGCCAGGCAAGGGTCTTGTCGGGTAGCCCGGCAAGGGTCTTGCCGTGGCGCACTGTCGTCCCCGGCAAGGATCTTGCCGGGGGTCTTGTGGGTTTCCTCGATAAGAACCTTGTCGAGGATCGTTGCCTTCCAATCATCATCTGATCTTGAATAATCTTTGTCTTCACAAAGATCTGCATGCCACCATGGAGGTGCCTCCCGAGCCTTGTCCCAACGTGGGTGATGGTGTTGGAGACCGTGGGTTCGAGGGTGGCTCACTCCGCTGGTGTGGGCGAGCTGCCCCGGTAAGGGGCCTGCCGGGGCTGCTGAGGCTGCCCCAGCAAGGGTCTTGCCGGGGAAACCTGCTTCGTCCATCTGCTCTCTGTGGTCTCGGCCTTTGGCATTGTCTTGTTTGTCTTGGACTTTGGTTTTACCTCGGTTCACCTCCCCTTCCTTGCCGCTCGTGGTCGTGGCGCGTGGCTCTGACTGCTCGTGCACAAGTAAAGGGGTACAAAAGTTGTGCCCCTACTTTTGTACACCGACAGGAGCCCCAGGGCCTGGGCCACACATAGGCGCGACACGCTGTTGGGCCAGGCCCAAAACGGTGCGCGGGCAGGTGGGGCGGTTTTTACCGCGGTAAAACTTTTCGCGTGCTACGCTTCCCATGACCCGCATTGAATGCGTGACATGGAGGGGTGCACGTGACGTGGGCGGCATGCGTGGGGCGGTTCCCGCACGCATGCTTCACATTGTAGTGAATGGCAGCGCGACCCGCACCTTCCCCATAAAAAGGGATAACCGTGAGCGTACTGTTCCTTTTACCCTCCATGCAATCCCAATCCCGGAAGCCTCCATTCGCCTTCTTCTTCTTCCCCAAGCTTCGCTCTTGCTTGCCGCCGTTGGTTTCCCGCTGTCTTGTGTTTCTTGCCCCCCTCCCCCAGCCGCCATGGCGCCAAAGTCCACCAAGGGCAAGGGAGTGGCCAAAGATGTCGAGGCGACGGAGCAGCCGGAGAGCAAGCAGGTGGCACGACGGGCGCAGTTCGCCTACTTCCCTTCGACGGTCGATGTGTCTGAGCTCCGGGAGTCCTGCAAATCTCTGTGGGGGGTGAAGATGGGGGGAGAAACGATGGGGCACCCAGCCACGCACGTCGTCCCTGCCAACGCCGAGGCCGCCCCAAATTGGCACCCCTTCTTTGTCGACTACTTCTCCTGCAGGCTCTGTCCCCCCTTCTCCGATTTCTTCAACGACGTTATGCACACCTACGGCTTCCATCTTCTGGATTTCACTCTGAATGTCGTGGCATGCATGGCTCACTTCGCGCACGCCTGCGAAGGCTTCGCCGGGGTGCACCCCAACACGGCACTCTTCCGCCATTACTTCTCCCCTCGGATCCAATCGGGGGGCGCCGTCTCTGGTTGCTTCGCTTGGATTCCAAGGGCCAAGGGGACATACCCATAGGGCGCCATGAAGGAGAGGTGGGAAGAATGGCGGAGCCGGTGGTGCTGGATCGAGGAGGAGAACCCGCCAGCATTCTGCGAGGTTCGTCGGGCGCCGCCGATCCGCAGAAACGACTAGGGTGACATCGACGCCGACGACGAGAAGCTCACGATTGCCACCACCAGGATCCTTCGGCTCACCGAGGTCGGGCTCACCCTCGAAATGATCGGGGCGGACTTCATCCGCCGCCGAATCGCTCCTCTGCACAACAAGGGGAGGCCGACCTGTCTTTTTACGAATACTGCTGACATCATGAGGCTCCGCCCTGGCCTCGACCACAACCTGACGGTGATGAGGCACGCCCATCTCTGCCAACAGATCTTCCAGCTTGATGTCAATAGCGATGGTGAGGTTGGGCGGTCCGGCAAGGCTGCGAGGGTTGCCGCGAAGGTCGGCAAGGTTGCCAAAGGGCCCCTTTTCAAGTTGCCGGCAGGAGTGGTCCCGCTGTGCAACAATTCTCGCTGGTCCGACATTATTGCCATGATGCCGGACTTCAATGCGCACGGCCTTGACCTGAGCTGGGTTGAGCCGGACGAGCTCCAGGTGCAGGAATTCTTCGACACCTTGCACGAGGGGTACGTCACCGCCGAGCCGCGGTTCATCCAGGACACCTCCCAGGCGGAGCTGGATACATCACCGCCAGGGTGGCGGAGGCGGAGCTTTCCAAGGAGGCCAACAGTGCCGGTGGCATGGAGGACAGGGCCGCAGCAGAAGCAGAGGAAGAAGAGCTTGCCGAGTGGGTGGCGGCCGCTGGAGAGGCCAGCGGTGCCGGCACCGGGGCTCCCCTCGTCGAGGACGTGGTCGATGAGTCGTCAGAAGAGGAGGACAAGGGGGAGGAGACCACGACCGCCGACCCCCCAGTCACTGGAAGGGGGCGAGTCCTGCGGTGGGCCATCTCCGGTGAGCCGGTCCGTCCTGGCCAGGCCGTGCAACCGTGGCAAGCCCAGGAGATGTCTGCGCGCCAGACGAGGGCTGCAACGACGAAGAAGGCGGTGAAGCTGTGGCGGGGAAGAAGAAGGCATCCGCTCCTTCGTCGTCCAAGCGTGCCCAGACGCCACCGCCTCCCCCCTCGCCGGCAGACGTTGGCGCGGGGATCGCTTTTGACTTTGGACCCCTCAGGCCGGAGAGGAAGAGGAAGGCAGCAGAGGAGGAGGAGGAGGAGGAGGAGGAGGAGGAGGAGGAGGAGGAGGAAGAGTAAGTTTCCCCTTTTCGTTCTTCTTTTGCTTTCTCCATTTCCTCAAATGGTGCCGCCCATTCTGAATCACCTTCATCCCGCAGGGACGTGGAGACGCTGGCCCAAAGGGCAAAGAGGGCCAGGACTTTGACGAGCGGCCAGCCCCCGGCAGGCACCTCCGGCACGCCACTGGTGGTGTTGAGCAGCCCGGACAGCAGCCCCCGGCCTAGCCCCTAGCGTGAGTCCATCACCCGTCCTTCGTCGACGTGCGCTAGGGGTACAATACTTTGGTACTGACCATGCTGTGGATGTAGGAGGGGAGCAGCAGCAAGGGGAGACATAGAGGGCTTCGCCCAACGCGCCTCCCCCATCGACCACGCCGCCCTGAGGGGCGTCCCCGGCAAGGGCACCAATCACCGAGCCCATGCACACGGAGGAGCAGGAGGAGAACATGGGCGCCGGTGGCTTCGCCTCAACGCCGGACCTTGGCGGAGAGGGGACTTCTGCCTCTCGGCTTGGCGTGGGTAAGCCACTCGCTTTCTGTTTCTGCTTGCGTTCTTTCTTTTTTTATTGTCTTTTGTTCTTAGCCCCGCCCTATCCCCTTCTTGGCATTCAGATTTCCCCTTGATGGACCTAGAGGACGTTGATACCATCATCGAGGATGTCACCAAGGACGCCGCGGCGCAGGCCAAGAAGATCGCCACCGAGGAGAGCGCCAAGGGCGCTGCCAAGGACGCCGCCAAAGGGCCCGCTGGGGAGCCCGGCAAGGGACCTGCGGGGAGGCCGGCGAGGCCGCTGCCGAGGAGAAGGTGGTTGATGACCAGCCCTCCTCCTCCGCTACCCCCGGCTCCGGCAGGTACGTGAGGGTGGATGACGACTTGTTCATCCACCTCCCAGGCACGTCGAGCACCAGGGTTCCCATTGAGGGAGAGGTGTTTGACGACGAAGTACTCGGCGCCACCGGGCTCGAGGTTGTCGACGAGCCAAGCGTTAGTGGCGACGACTCCCAGGAGGAGCGGCTGCTCCAGGCCATAGGTGCCAGCTTCCGGAAGCTCCAGGCGCTCCATCGCGCCCGTTTGGACAAGGCCAAGTCCAGGATGGCGGTGGTGGAGAACGTGGAGCTCACCATGAAGCTAGCCGACATCGAGAAGGCCCAAGAGACGGCAAGGAACTTGGCCGCCACCGCCGAAGCCGTCCGGACCCAGCATGAGGCCACACTAAACTCCCAGGAGGAGGACCTCGCCACGCGCGAGGAGAAACTCGCCGCCACGCTCCGCGGCAAGGATGAAGAGGTGGACGAGCTCGTCGCGCAGCGGACCCGGGAGCTGGAGCAGAGGCACAAGGAGGCACTCGATGCCCAGGCTCTGGTTCACGTCGGCAAGGTGAAGGAGCTGGAGGCGGAGCGGGATGAGCTGAAGGAGCAAACTCTGAAGATGTCCAAGGAGAAGGACACACTCAACAGCGCCCTGGCGGAGGCGCATGGCGCGGCCGTCAGCAGGGCCGAAGAGCTCTCCGAGGCCAACAATTCCATCAGAGACCTCAAGCTGAAGCTAGAGAGTCTCGAGAAGATGCTGTCGGAGGCCAAGGCCCGAGAGGGGACCCTGACCAAGGACCTGGAGACCGAGAAGCAGCTGCGGAGGAACGAGGCCGCCAACCTTAACGACCACGTGGAGGGCGAGAAGTGTTGGCTCGAACGCCTCGCCGTTGTTGTGAACTTGGCCACCATGCAGCTGGCCACCATGGGGATGTCAGATGTGAGATATGCCCCAGAGACGAGCCTGAGCCCCAACGCTAACCCGACCCTGTTCTTCGAGAGGGTCATCGGCACTCTGGAGCCGCTTCACTCCAACCGGACGACCTCCCTAGCCGAGGAGTCCCGGATGCTCTGCCGGGGCGCCATGACGAAGGTGCTTGCAAAGATAGCGCACTGGCATCCCGACCTCGACTTCGGAGCTGCGCTGAAGAGCTTGCCGGAGGATGCAGACATCACTATGCTCAAGGAGCGTATCAAGCCCATCATCAGCCGCATCGACGAAATCAAGAGGTTGGAGGGCCAGCGCCGGGACTAGGCACCCTGTTTCTTATCGCCGCTGCAGGTCCATGACCAAGACAATTGCTATCTTTAGTTAGAACCACGGCGGCAATTTTGTAATATGACTCTGCAGTACTTCTGACATTATGCATGTTATTTTCCTGTTCGATTTTTCCTTGTATGTCCACCCTACGTAACTGGGAAGGCTTGCCGGCGCGTAAACCCGGGGCGACGTCTTGGGGATGGATCCCCATTAGCCTACTGGGTGTGCGTGCTGCCGGGCAAACCACCTTACCGCCCTTAGCGCGGCCGCCCGAACTGTCGAGCTTGACTCGAATCAGAATCGAGAGCGTTGCTAAGTGCGGAAGGCTACCCCACCACTCTCAACGCGGCCGTTTGAGCTGTTGACAGACTCGAAACAGAACAAAGGCGTTGCCAATTGCGGGAGGGCCTCTTTGCATGCAGGTTTTCCATACATAGGCAAGATCTCCGAGGACGATAACCTTATGTATAGAAAGGAAATAACTCAAGGCTCTGAATGACTTAGCTTTTCTGTTGCCGCGCTGGCGTCCTTCGCGCTCGCCACCGGCGCCATTTTCTCCTAGCGGTCTCCTTCGCGGGAGTCATGGCGATGAAGAACTGCTGGGCCAACTACTAGACCAGATTCTCACCATTGTGCTATCACCTACCTGGCGCGCCAAAGATGTCGGTGGGAAACGACACCTATGGGATCACGAGGATCCCTTCTACGGTTGCCGAGGCGCAGGGTTGTGAGAAGAGCAGGATTAGCAATCAGTACAACGATCATTTACCCAGGTTCGGGCCGCGAGGATGCGTAAAACCCTAGTCCTGCTTTGGTGGATGTATTGGGTGTTCTTGAGCTCTTGAACTAGCTATGGTGGCTACGTGGTTCAAAACAGCCAAATCCCTCTCCAGTATGCCATGGGCCTCCTTTTAAAGTTGAAAGGGGCTGCCACAGTGGCACATAGGAGGTGGAAAGGCCTACAGTGCTATGAGCTTATCGCTCGCATTACACGACAAGGCGCATTTAATGCGTAGCTTAGGTGTCCTCTTGCTTTATCGAGGATGGGAGCGAGGCCTGTCCCGTCCGCCGTCGCTCCTCCTTGCTTTGACACGCGCCCTGGTCAGCGATGCATGCGGCGCCATGTAGGCAGGCAAGCAGCTGAGGTGGCGCAGTGGTGGAGCCATCACGAAGATCTGCATGCCGCCACACAGGCGTGTGCTGAGTTGGCCTGGAAGCTGCATATTGCCACGCAGGTGCCTGCCCAACTGGTTGGGCTGGCAACTGCATGTGAACTGCGGTGGAGACTTGGTTGGTGCGGGCCTGGCAATGGCCCCACTGACGCCTTTGGCAAGGGTCTTGCCGGGTGGCCCGGCAAGGGTCTTGCTGTGGCGCGCTATCATCCCCGGCAATGATCTTGCCGGGGGTCTTGTGGGTTTCCTCGGCAAGAACCTTGTCGAGGATCGTTGCCTTCCAATCTTCATCTGATCTTGAATATTCTTTGTCTTCACAAAGATCTGCATGCCACCATGGAGGTGCCTCCCGAGACCTGTCCCAACGTGGTTGATGGTGTTGGAGACCGTGGGTTCGAGGGTGGCTCACTCCGCTGGTGTGGGCGAGCTGCCCCGTTGTCACATCCCTAGTTCTGACAATGCCTAGTGCATGCATTAGAGTGTTGCACCATGTTTAAATTTCATTTAAACCTGAGATGGGGATTGACTAAGCCCTAGCACCAAATGAATTCAACTAGGGACAAAATAAAACCTTTTTCATTGAACTCAAAATGTCCTCTAAAAATGTTCAACATTTCTGGTTTGAGGTGGAAGCATCTACCACAAATGGTTTATATTTTTGCAGGACATATTTGGTCACTGAATAAAATCATATGTACTTTGCTTTTGGGCATTTAAATGCTAGTAAATATCTTAAATGCCCAAATAATTCTAAAAATAAGTGTGGGCTGTTGGAAATATTCTAAACAGAGCCCCTGATTATTTTCTGGATTTTTAGAGATGCCTAAGTATTTTTAATAAAGCCTCACAGTTACAGAAAAATAGAAAACAGTAATTAAAATAAAAGACAGAGAGAGAGAAAGACCCGTACCTGGGCCACTTACCTGTAGCCGGCCCAGCTTCTGCGCGGCCCGTTACTGTGCAGCCCAGCTGCCAGTCATCTTCCTCCTCCTCGCCCCGAAGCAGCTGCGTGCTGGACGCACGCGCGCCGACGCCGGCCACCTCCTGCTTCGCCGTGGCAGCCTCCCCGACTTCCTCGCGACGCCACGGAGACGTCCCCGACCCCCTCTCACTTCTCCCTCGCTCTCTGGACCTCCCTCCCCCTCGCTCCTCTGTTTCCCCTCCCGCGACCGAGCGGAGCTCGCCGTCATCGTCGCCGTACCCATGGCCACCGGCCACCCCTAGCCTCGCCGATGCACCCAGGAGCTCCGCCTCGACCCCCTCTTCCTCCCCACCGATCCACAGCCCTCCGGAAGCCCTGCATCGCCGCCATCGCCGTCATCTTCTACCTCGGACCCGCCGGCCATCTTCGTCAAATTCGCCGGCTCCGGACCGTCCCCGACCTCGCCGAGCGTCCCCTCGTCATCGCCGTGAGTCACTGACTCTCTCCCTTAACTCAGCATGCTCCCCTCCGTGCCGTAGCGCCGTTCCCCACGAGCACCGAAGCCACCGTCCGCCATTGCTGCTACACGCATAGCCTCCGTGCTCCCCTGGCCTCACTGAGCTGCTCTTAGTGCTCCCCATGCCCAGAAGGTGCTGCCCAGCCTCTCCATTTGCTCACTGATGCACCGTAGCGACGCGCCCGAGCACCACCGAACACCATCGCCGCCAAAGCTCGTCGCCGGCACGAGTTCCGGCGACCCCACGACCTCCCACTCGGTCCTCTGGATGCGCGGGAGCAAGGGCCATCCCCTGGTGCCCTCAGCGCGCCAAACTGACGCCTCTAGCGCAAGTCCGGCGTGCCCCGCCGTGTTCTGTGGTCGCCGCCGGCTGGTCTCCGGTGACGCCGACGTGGCGCACTTACTTAGTCGCTAATGACCCTACTAACAGCCCTATCTCTCACTGACATATGGGCCCCACGCCCTTAACTAACCACGGTTAACCCCTGTTTAGTTTAAGTTAACCACAGTGGCCCCACGCGTCAGTTTTGACCGCGCTGACGTGGCCGTTGACTGGGCCCACATGTCAGCGACACAAACCAGTCTGAGACACTGACGTGTGGACCCCACTGGCCAGGTTTGACCTAGACCAGCCACGTTGACCTGCTGACGTCACTAATACGTCATGCTGACGCAGTATTTGTTTCTGGAATTAAAATAAATCAAAAATGATTTATAAATTTCAGATAATATCCAAAACTTCTAAAATTCATAGAAAATTAACCGTAACTCCAAATTAAATAAATTATATATGAAAAATTATCAGAAAAATCCAAGGAATCCATATGTACCATTTTCATGCATGTTAGAACAACTTATAGATGCTGTTTAGCACAAATCATACTAATGGCATTTAAATATCCACATATGGAGTTTGAATTTGAATCTTGGATTCAAACCAACTTCATTTAATCTGGTTTTAGGTGCATTAGCCCAAAACACATTCATATTGCCATGTAATAGCATGCATCATATTGTGCATTGCATTGATCGTGTTTTTCTGTATTTGCCGGTATTTGTCCCCTCTCGATAGACGTGATACCGATGATGTGATCGTTGACACTGATGAAGACTCAATGTTATCTTCAGAAGTGCCAGGCAAGCAAAACCCCCTTGTTCATTCCGATACAATCCCACTCTCTCGCTCCTGCTCTCTTTTACTGCATTAGGACAACACCGATTCATCTGTTACTTGCTGCGGTAGCTGAACCCTTTATCCTTTGCATGACCTGTCATTGCCACAGTAAATAGATGAAACCCACTAGCATGAGTAGGAGTTGTTTGAGCCCTGTTGTGCCTACTCATTCATGCTTGTTTGTCATGCCTGCTACTGCTTAGAGTTGAGTCAGGTCTGATTCATCGGGGATGAATCAGAGGCGTGTGAACATGTCCTACTATGGGTGAACTAAGTGTGTGAACACGATTTGGTAAAGGTAGCGGTGAGAGGCCATGTAGGAGTACATGGTGGGTTGTCTCATTGCAGCCGTCCTCAGGAACTGAGTTCTGTGTTTGTGATCCATGATTCAGCTACTACCACGCATTGGGCCCGAAACCAATGGACCCTCTCGGCTTCTTGATCACCCTTGTCCTCTGTCCAGGAGTTGCAAGTAGTTTCTGGTGTTTGTAGTATGCTGGAGGCCGTGTGCAGCGCTGACCGTAGGGGTGGGCTGTGATGCGGTAGGCACGTGGCCGGGTAAACCGGGCGCCCGTTTGGTGTCACGGAACCCTGTTCACATCGTTTGGGGCTGTGAGCGAAACTCCGGCCAGATCTCCTCATGGATGGAACCCGAATAGGCGATAAACCTGGACTAGAGACTTGAGTGATTGGGTAGGTCGTGGCCGACACCCACGTTGGGCTTCCGCTTGAAGGTTGCCGAGTACATGTCGTGTAAACGTCGGTAAGTGGTGAGAGCGTGTGTGAAGAAGTACACCCCTGCAGGGTTAATATGATCTATTCGAATAGCCGTGTCCGCGGAAAAGGACTTCTGGGTTGCTTATATCAGTTCATAGACAAGTGAAAGTGGATACTCTAAAATACGCAAGATAAGCGTGAGTGCTATGGATGGCGTTCTCGTAGGGAGACGGGAGCGGATCCATAGTAGTGTATTGATATGGTGAATATGTGGACTCGTGTGCGCCACCTCAAAAGAGTCGCTTGCAGTCGTAGTTTAGGATAGCCACCGAGTCAAAGCTGGCTTGCTGCAGTTAAACCCCACCATCCTTTTGTTGATAATGATGCATATGTAGTTAGTTCTGATGTAAGTCTTGCTGGGTACATTTGTACTCACGTTTGCCTATTTTATGTTTTTGCAGAGAGACTTCGGTCTCACTAGTAGTTCCGCGTGGACTTCGACGTTTAGCTTGTTACCTCAGCTACGATCTTGTGCCCCCGGCAGGATCTGGTAGATAGTCAGGCTTCTCAGCCTTTTTCATTTATAGATGTCTGTACCCAGACATGATAGCTTCCGCTTGTGCTTTGACTTGTATGCTCTGAGTGTTGGGTCATGAGACCCATGTTTGTAATATCTCGCTCCTCGGAGCCTAATGAATAATTGCTTGAGTCTTAGAGTCATGTTGTGATGCCATGTTGTATTTGCACATATCGAGCATATTGTGTGTATGTTATTGAAATGCTTGGTATGTGTGGGATCTGACCATCTAGTTGTTTATCTTTAGTAGCCTCTCTTACGGGGAAATGTCTCCTAGTGTTTCCACTGAGCCATGGTAGCTTGCTACTGCTCCGGAACACTTAGGCTGGCCGGCATGTGTCCTTCTTCGTTCCTGTGTCTGTCCCTTCGGGGAAATGTCTCGCGATGAATACCGGAGTCCTGTTAGCCCGCTATAGCCCGGTTCACCGGAGTCCTGCTAGCCCAGTGCTACAGCCTGGATTCACTCGCTGATGACCGACACGTTCGATGCTGGGTCATGGATGCCTGTCCCTGTAAGTCTGTGCCACTTTGGGTTTACGACTAGTCATGTCAGCCCGGGCTCCTTATCATATGGATGCTAGCGACACTATCATATACGTGAGCCAAAAGGCGCAAACGGTCCCGGGCAAAGGTAAGGCGACACCCGTGGGGATACCGTGCGTGAGGCCGCAAAGTGATATGAGGTGCTACAGGCTAGATCGATGTGACATCGAGTCGGGGTCCTGACAGCGTTGGTATCAGAGCTTGACTGCCTGTAGGATTACCAAGCCAAACTGGTCGAAGTTGAGTCTAGAAATTCTTAGTTATATGTAGGGGAATTGATTGTGGGATGGAACGTAAGGCTCCTTTTACTCCTTATACCTCATGCCTTCTGATCTGAGTCATCTTATCTTTCCTACGGGGTTAAGGAACTAGGTCTTCTCATCTATCTATCAGGATCACGTGTTACTAATCCGTAGACTTATAAGATTGTTGATTCAAGCCTCAGTTTAGTTCCTACTATCTTCTGTATGTTAACTGTTGATCTCGAGACCTTGATATTGTGCTTCTGAGTGGTTATGCCACCATTTGTTGTGAATGTCTCAAATCCTTTCTGAGCATTTACAGCCGTTATGCTGTCCGAGTCGTCCCAGGTTTCTAAGTAGTCTGATGCAATTGCAAATCCTTTCTTCCCGTTTCAATGTTCCCATGGGCCAGATTAACCACACTAATCAGTGAGTTGAGGTACTTCGTTACCTTGACATATATGTTGGAGATATTATTATGACCCTAGGTGTCTTAGGGGATCATCTAGTAATTTAGCCATGATTTGTGTTTCCAGTGTGATGATTCTGGCCATCATTCTCGAAAGCATCCCGTGATGCTACTTAGTAGTAGGTATTCTATTCCTGGGTTCTTAAACCCGATATTCACCCTACTTACATCATGTTGATAGTGTTGCTAGTTCCTTTAGTATATTAGTAACCTTTGCGATAGTCCTCGAGGTCCGTGGTATATCCTTCTTCCAATTACCATGAACCATTCTTGGCAGGGGTTCTTCTGAACCAAAAGATGACAACAAGAGTGCTCTCGATGAGTTCTCCATTCATAAATCGTGACTCTGCCAGTTCTACCTTTCTGCATGGGTTATCCGGAAGAAATATGTTGAACTTCGTTCGACATGCTAATCCATGCATCCACAACTCAGAAAATCATATGTTCTTTTGAGTTGTCCCATCTTAGTTGTTTCTGACCCTCGCCTATCAATTGATAGTCAAGATTATGTGTGCATTCGTTCATCGATGCCTATTACTCTTGTGGTCCGTCCAGCCATTCCATTCAGAATGACTAGGAGAAACAAACTCCAGTACCTCTTCCATATCCAGGATTGGGTCAAAGAAGTTGTGCTCCGCAGATCAAATTGCTAATCCAGCTTTTGTTCTGTTCTACCTTGGAGTATTACCATCGTTATATCGGGATTGTTATAGGAATTGCACACCATCCTATGAACTCTTGGTACAGTGATACCTCTTGCCATCATTAGTCATTCCTCGGTCTTCGTGTTGATGCAACCGGGATACCGACAAATGAATTGTGATGTGTGAAATCAATATGCCTAGCAACCTCGTTGCTTGGTAGTTAAGGAACAATAATTTCATTCTTAGCGTGTTGGTTTTTGAATCATCCTTCTAAGACTGATCGTGCTACCTAGTCCTTATTTCGGTGCACCCTTCGATTGATGAGTTAGGATCTTGTCAAGTCCTCACTCATTTGATCATATCGTCTTGCCCTCAAAAGCGAGATTGTTCTCGAGCTTAGTAACATATCGGTGGTTCGTGATTTTTTGAATATCTTCTCGAAAGTATCACCAGGCTGTCACCTGACCGCTATGTTGAGCTCGTGATCAAGTTGGTTTCTTGTGAACCACCTTCTCTCCAAGAATCGGTGTTAGATATCCCTGAGCTAGTTGGTTAAGCTAGACAACAACTTGGAGAGTTGGAAGATAAAAGCTTGCCTGACTTAGTTCATTCCAAAGGGATATTCTTGTGTGGTGTGTGTTGAAGAAAGATGATATCTTCATCGATTGGTCCTTGTGATCAATTGTTGGATCTATTATCTTACCCAAACCTTTGATTGAGTATGGGCTATCGTCAAATCAAATCTGAACCAGCGATATTCGTAATGTTGTCTTACTCGTGGTTTTTCCTCAAGCATACACCATTATATTCTTGGTCTGACCAATGCTATCACCGTGTTCACATGATGGTGGAAGTCGAGTGATATGGAAATTCCGATGAATTGCTGTTGAGCCCATCAGTAGCATTTTGTCTCCCCCCATGAGTCATGTTGAACATCAACCTAGTGTTGAAAATTTTGTAAGCAAAGCCTTCGTGCTCCGTTCATGAAGTCTATGCTTGGATGGAAGAAGTGACTTCCTCTAATTCATGTGCATTTGGTGTAAGTTGCCGCCATGAATTCGAGGAAGATTGTTTTGTTTCCTTTGGAATCATCGCAAGTCAGTCATGTATGTGCGAAGTATTCTATGGTCTGATAGACTGATCATCTTCATTCCATATGCATCCCTAGCACACCAAGCCACTAACTGATTTGTTCTAGGAGAAGGAGTTCTTTTTAAGAGCTAACCCGGGCTTAATCAAGAACTTTGATATCCTCGATGATGGTTCCCAACCAGAACTCGGTAGTGTTTATTATAAGACTGCCATGTGATCGTGCTTGTCTGGGACAACATGTTCACATGTTTGTAGCGGAACCAACTCATGTTTTGGAGCTTGCTATCGTAGTTCATTTCCCGAGAATCTCGCAACGTCATCTCGTCGATTTGTGTTGCAAACCTTCATTTTCCTTCCTAGACTCGATGAGTCTGGAATATCCTGACACCAACCAGATCTGAATCTCAGGCAGATATGATGGTTGGAACATTTCCCAAGAACTATAATATTGGTCCCTCGATAATCGGTAAAGTGGATGTCGTGGCCAGCACCA
Source organism: Triticum dicoccoides (assembly GCF_002162155.2). Taxonomy (NCBI): domain Eukaryota; kingdom Viridiplantae; phylum Streptophyta; class Magnoliopsida; order Poales; family Poaceae; genus Triticum; species Triticum dicoccoides. The sequence continues at coordinate 607,814,405 of NC_041383.1, forward strand.
CCCAGCCGAAAGACCTATTATTGTAGTATCTTGATTGAAGAAGTTGGCCACCTCCCCATAAGGATTTCGTAGGATTTACCTCCGTAACTGTTCCTTATGGATTCTATTGCTCCCGAAGTCCGACCTTTTACTTGATGTTCTAGATACTAGACCATTTCTATGAATGGGTTACACTAGCACATCAAGGAGAACATTAGAAGCGGAGTGCTAGATGTCTCTTGGTCGATCATCCAGATTTTATTTCCTTGGCCCCGCCAAGGGTGAAATCTGAGAAGGTGTTATCTTCATTTGCATCTGCATCCTCCATCACCATTCATCATGGTAGTAAGTTGTGTTACCGGACCCTTGACACGGATGTTGGTAAAACCTTGATGATTATGGAATGCTCAAGTTCTTGAGAGCATGCACAAGCGCTAGGTGTTATCATCGGCACTAACTGGGTTTGCTCTCAGTTTCCTCGGCAATGCTATGACCTTCTCAAACAGTGAATTCACTCTCTATTGTTGGGTTCTTCCCCAGTTACCAGAATCATTCCCAGCATTTGCATTTTGTTCCCAGCTTGCACCGCCAATGTGCCATTCTACCATGGGTCTCTTCCATTTCCGGTGATAAGCAAATTCATCCATTACGTCGTCTTCAACAAGGTAATCCACATCATCCAAGTCCGGGTATGCCATTCTACCGACCCCCTACAAACAATCGCTTGAGAATTGCCTTAGGCTGGCCTAAAGAGTTTCATTGATCTTTGAATCAAAGGTAATTCTTTTTGCCACTTAAGGAGATATTTCTACGAGTCACCTTCCCTAAGGTGCATCGTTATAGTATCATGGCAACTCAACTCCTCGCTACGTTGGCAATCGTTTACCACCTTTTTAAGTGTGGAATTGTTGTCCACCTAGTGGACCTTCGTCATCCGTTTCTTCCACCCCTCTTGATGTTTATCTCGTGTCTCAATCCGAGAGATGGTTCTATGTCTCATTCCGTGAGTTAATTCTGAGTTGTTCGATCTTCGAGGAGATCGACCCTTCTAGAGTCTCTTTATCTCCAGGTCTTGTTGGCAGGATTTCTCAGAGCAAGACATCAAGACAATGATGGTGAATGAATCAACGCTCAACTGAAGTGCACCCTGGATCGTGAAGATTATACTAGTTGCGTTTACCCTTCACCTTACCCTACGCTTGAATCTCGGGACGAGATTTTTGTTTAGTGGGGGTGAGTTGTCACATCCCTAGTTCTGACAATGCCTAGTGCATGCATTAGAGTGTTGCACCATGTTTAAATTTCATTTAAACCTGAGATGGGGATTGACTAAGCCCTAGCACCAAATGAATTCAACTAGGGACAAAATAAAACCTTTTTCATTGAACTCAAAATGTCCTCTAAAAATGTTCAACATTTCTGGTTTGAGGTGGAAGCATCTACCACAAATGGTTTATATTTTTGCAGGACATATTTGGTCACTGAATAAAATCATATGTACTTTGCTTTTGGGCATTTAAATGCTAGTAAATATCTTAAATGCCCAAATAATTCTAAAAATAAGTGTGGGCTGTTGGAAATATTCTAAACAGAGCCCCTGATTATTTTCTGGATTTTTAGAGATGCCTAAGTATTTTTAATAAAGCCTCACAGTTACAGAAAAATAGAAAACAGTAATTAAAATAAAAGACAGAGAGAGAGAAAGACCCGTACCTGGGCCACTTACCTGTAGCCGGCCCAGCTTCTGCGCGGCCCGTTACTGTGCAGCCCAGCTGCCAGTCATCTTCCTCCTCCTCGCCCCGAAGCAGCTGCGTGCTGGACGCACGCGCGCCGACGCCGGCCACCTCCTGCTTCGCCGTGGCAGCCTCCCCGACTTCCTCGCGACGCCACGGAGACGTCCCCGACCCCCTCTCACTTCTCCCTCGCTCTCTGGACCTCCCTCCCCCTCGCTCCTCTGTTTCCCCTCCCGCGACCGAGCGGAGCTCGCCGTCATCGTCGCCGTACCCATGGCCACCGGCCACCCCTAGCCTCGCCGATGCACCCAGGAGCTCCGCCTCGACCCCCTCTTCCTCCCCACCGATCCACAGCCCTCCGGAAGCCCTGCATCGCCGCCATCGCCGTCATCTTCTACCTCGGACCCGCCGGCCATCTTCGTCAAATTCGCCGGCTCCGGACCGTCCCCGACCTCGCCGAGCGTCCCCTCGTCATCGCCGTGAGTCACTGACCCTCTCCCTTAACTCAGCATGCTCCCCTCCGTGCCGTAACGCCGTTCCCCACGAGCACCGAAGCCACCGTCCGCCATTGCTGCTGCACGCATAGCCTCCGTGCTCCCCTGGCCTCACTGAGCTGCTCTTAGTGCTCCCCATGCCTAGCAGGTGCTGCCCAGCCTCTCCATTTGCTCACTGATGCACCGTAGCGACGCGCCCGAGCACCACCGAACACCATCGCCGCCAAAGCTCGTCGCCGGCACGAGTTCCGGCGACCCCACGACCTCCCACTCGGTCCTCTGGATGCGCGGGAGCAAGGGCCATCCCCTGGTGCCCTCAGCGCGCCAAACTGACGCCTCTAGCGCAAGTCCGGCGTGCCCCGCCGTGTTCTGTGGTCGCCGCCGGCTGGTCTCCGGTGACGCCGACGTGGCGCACTTACTTAGTCGCTAATGACCCTACTAACAGCCCTATCTCTCACTGACATATGGGCTCCACGCCCTTAACTAACCACGGTTAACCCCTGTTTAGTTTAAGTTAACCACAGTGGCCCCACGCGTCAGTTTTGACCGCGCTGACGTGGCCGTTGACTGGGCCCACATGTCAGCGACACAAACCAGTCTGAGACACTGACGTGTGGACCCCACTGGCCAGGTTTGACCTGGACCAGCCACGTTGACCTGCTGACGTCACTAATACGTCATGCTGATGCAGTATTTGTTTCTGGAATTAAAATAAATCAAAAATGATTTATAAATTTCAGATAATATCCAAAACTTCTAAAATTCATAGAAAATTAACCGTAACTCCAAATTAAATAAATTATATATGAAAAATTATCAGAAAAATCCAAGGAATCCATCTGTACCATTTTCATGCATGTTAGAACAACTTATAGATGCTGTTTAGCACAAATCATACTAATGGCATTTAAATATCCACATATGGAGTTTGAATTTGAATCTTGGATTCAAACCAACTTCATTTAATCTGGTTTTAGGTGCATTAGCCCAAAACACATTCATATTGCCATGTCATAGCATGCATCATATTGTGCATTGCATTGATCGTGTTTTTCTGTATTTGCCGGTATTTGTCCCCTCTCGATAGACGTGATACCGATGATGTGATCGTTGACACTGATGAAGACTCAATGTTATCTTCAGAAGTGCCAGGCAAGCAAAACCCCCTTGTTCATTTCGATACAATCCCACTCTCTCGCTCCTGCTCTCTTTTACTGCATTAGGACAACACCGATTCATCTGTTATTTGCTGCGGTAGCTGAACCCTTTATCCTTTGCATGACCTGTCATTGCCACAGTAAATAGATGAAACCCACTAGCATGAGTAGGAGTTGTTTGAGCCCTGTTGTGCCTACTCATTCATGCTTGTTTGTCATGCCTGCTACTTCTTAGAGTTGAGTCAGGTCTGATTCGTCGGGGATGAATCAGAGGCGTGTGAACATGTCCTACTATGGGTGAACTAAGTGTGTGAACACGATTTGGTAAAGGTAGCGGCGAGAGGCCATGTAGGAGTACATGGTGGGTTGTCTCATTGCAGCCGTCCTCAGGAACTGAGTTCTGTGTTTGTGATCCATGATTCAGCTACTACCACGCATTGGGCCCGAAACCAATGGACCCTCTCGGCTTCTTGATCACCCTTGTCCTCTGTCCAGGAGTTGCAAGTAGTTTCTGGTGTTTGTAGTATGCTGGAGGCCGTGCGTAGCGCTGACCGTAGGGGTGGGCTGTGATGCGGTAGGCACGTGGCCGGGTAAACCGGGCGCCCGTTTGGTGTCACGGAACCCTGTTCACATCGTTTGGGGCTGTGAGCGAAACTCCGGCCGGATCTCCTCATGGATGGAACCCGAATAGGCGATAAACCTGGACTAGAGACTTGAGTG
>NC_041383.1:607819908-607821893 GCF_002162155.2 Triticum dicoccoides
CTGGCCGGCATGTGTCCTTCTTCGTTCCTGTGTCTGTCCCTTCGGGGAAATGTCACGCGATGAATACCGGAGTCCTGTTAGCCCGCTACAGCCCGGTTCACCGGAGTCCTGCTAGCCCAGTGCTACAGCCTGGATTCACTCGCTGATGACCGACACGTTCGATGCTGGGTCATGGATGCCTGTCCCTGTAAGTCTGTGCCACTTTGGGTTTACGACTAGTCATGTCAGCCCGGGCTCCTTATCATATGGATGCTAGCGACACTATCATATACGTGAGCCAAAAGGCGCAAATGGTCCCGGGCAAAGGTAAGGCGACACCCGTGGGGATACCGTGCGTGAGGCCGCAAAGTGATATGAGGTGCTACAGGCTAGATCGATGTGACATCGAGTCGGGGTCCTGACACCCGGCAAGGGGCCTGCCGGGGCTGCCCTGACAAGGGTCTTGCCAGGGAAACCTGCTTCGTCCATCTGCTCTCTGTGGTCTCGGACTTTGGAGTTGTCTTGTTTGTCTTGGACTTTGGTTTTACCTCGGTTCACCTCCCCTGCCTTGTCGCTCGTGGTCGTGGCGCGTGGCTCTGACTGCCCGTGCACAACTAAAGGGGTACAAAAGCTGTGCCCCTACTTTTGTACACCGACACATGGGCCTTCTACGGTCCGTAGGATCCATTGGCCTTTTATATGGGCCGTAGGTTCGATGGGCCTTCTACCGGCCGTACGATCCATGGGCCTTCTACGGGCTGTACGATCCATGGGCCTTCTACGGGGCATATCATCATTTCGCCAATCATGGGCCATACTATTCATGGACCATAGCGAGTCGTTAATAGGCAGTATTTGATAATTCTATGAAAATAGCCCAACGATTTTTTTTCGACATGAAAATGGCGCAATGTATTAACGGGCCACAAACGGGCCGACTGTAACGACGGGCTGAATTTGGCCCACAAGCAGAAAATGACAGTAACGGGCCGTAAGTAACCGAATGCTGGAAATGAGCCCAAGAATAAATGGGTCCTGAGAAGGCCGAAAGATAATTTGGGCTGGAAATGACCCAATGGAATAATGGGCCGTTAATGGGTATAAAGTGATACACTGTTCATTACGGGCCAGTTTCACCACGGCCCGTTAATGGGCCAAGACTTACAAAGGGCCTCATATGGGCCGAAAGACGTCATGGGCCATATATGGGCCAGAAGTTAAAATGGGCTGGAATCATATTGGACGACCCAGATGAAGCTACTGGGCCTAATTCGGAGAGGTCGTGACGGGCCCTAGGTTAGCGGGCTGTAAATTGGCTATATGCGAACATGCCGTTAACACGCTTTCTGTGGGCCGGCCCGCCACCTTTTGACCAAGTCAAAGGGGCCGGCCTTTTCACAGGAATGGGCCTTGTTAGGCCGTGCCATGTGTCGACGTATTATAGGCGCCTTGGGTCCAATGAGTGGATGACATCTGTCCCAACGGTGAGCCACCATGTGTTTCCTCCAGCCTATGATGATTTCACACGTGGAAAATCCCCATTGGTCGGGGCTGTTAACGGGTTATCGGATCCAAAACCGGACCTAATTTCTTAACGGCATTCCGTTATGGTGGATGCCACGTGTCGGTCACCCTTGACGAAAGCACTTCTGTGATGCATGATTTATCGTCATGGAAGTGGACACTTCCGTGATGATAATTTTGGTAATGTCATGGAACACTTCTACGACAGCACATGTATGACTATCTTGATTCTGTCATAAAATCGTCATGTATGTACATGCATGACAAAAACGCGACCTACTGTGACAAAAACGTATCATCACAGAAGTGTATTTTTTTGTAGTGGTGGCAATTTCTGTTATTTTGCCTTTTTTAGAGTTTTGCAGAAAAGGAATACCAAACAGAGTCCAAATGGAATGAAACCTTCGTGATGATCTTTCTTGGACCGAAAGCAATCCAGAAGACTTGGAGTAGAAGTCTGGGACTCCACGAGGAGGCCACGA
>NC_041383.1:607822147-607827548 GCF_002162155.2 Triticum dicoccoides
CCCCACCTTCGTGGGCCCCTCGTAGCTCCATAGACGTACTTCTTTCGCCTATATATACTCTTATACCCTAGAAACATGAGGGGAGCCACGAAACCACTTTTCCACCGCCACAACCTTCTATACCCGTGAGATCCCATCTTGGGGCTTTTTTCGGCGATTTGCCAGAGGGGGAATCGATCACGGAGGGCTTCTACATCAACAGCATAGCCTCTCTAATGAAGCATGAGTAGTTTACCGGAGACCTTCGGGTCCATATTTATTAGCTAGATGGCTTCTTCTCTCTCTTTGATTCTCAATACAAAGTTCTCCTCGATGTTCTTGGAGATATATTGGATGTAATTCTTTTGCGGTGTGTTTGCCGAGATCCGATGAATTGTGGATTTATGAACAAGATTATCTATGAATATTATTTGGTTCTTCTCTGAATTCTTATATGCATGATTTGATATCTTTGCAAGTCTCTTTGAATTATCGGTTTAGTTTGGCCTACTAGATTGATCTTTCTTGCAATGGGAGAAGTGCTTAGCTTTGGGTTCAATCTTGCGGTGTCCTTTCCCAGTGACAGTAGGGGCAGCAAGGCACGTATTGTATTGTTGCCATCGAGGATAAAAAGATGGGGTTTATATCATATTGCTTGTCTATATCCCTCTACATCATGTCATCTTGCTTAATGCTTTACTCCATTCTTATGAACTTAGAGCATCTCCAGCCGCGCCCCCAACAAGGCCCCCCCAGGTGACTTTTCGGCCGTCGGTGCGAAAAAATCGGCCCAGTCGTGCCCCCAGGGGCCCAGTTTTCGCCGGCTCGGGCCGAAATTGGCGCCGGCGGACCCAACCCGAACCTGGCGCGCTGGGGGGTGCTCGGGGGCACCAGGCGAATCGTTTTTGGCGCGAAAGAGCCCCGGGCCAGCCGCGTCAGTGACTCGCCTCTCTTCTCGCCACTTCGTCATCCTCATCGCCTCATTTCCCGCGGTGAATCAATGCCAAAGCTGCCACGCGCTGCCGCGCCGGTCAGCCTCCATTGATGCCTCACGGGCGGCGCAGCGAAGACCAGGCGACGCGCGTCCCCTCGCCCACCACGCGTACACGCAGCGGTCACGCGTACGCGGTGCGTTCGCCTATATAAGCCGACCATAGCGTGCCCGAGACACGCACAGAGCCTCCACCGCCGACGCGCCATTACTCCCCCTTCCTCCCTCTCCTTCCGCCGTCTCCAGTTCAAAGCATGGCCGAGCGCTTCCTCAGCGACGACACGGCGGCGAACGGCTTCGGCCGCCGCCACCTTCACGAGGACGAAGCTCGGCTCCTCTTCGAGGCCGAGTACCCGGCCCCGCCGGACATGCGGGTGCCCGGGGCGTGGAGAATCAGCGCCGGCGGCATCCCTGTACCACGTCCACCCACCGGAGCGGCGCGACATGCGAAGATCGCGCGTATCCGTGCCTCCCTGCCGCGGGTGGCGAGGGAAGGACCGTGGTACGTCCCCGACAGCCCGCTCTGGGAGCCTTACTTCCTCCGCTGCCACACCGAACAGCTCGAGTCCACGAGCGGCGCCGTGCCCTCTGGAAGGCTCAACTCCAAGGGGCGCCGCTGATGGTGGGGCGTGCTCGGCCGCACGCTGGAGGCCGTCCTCGAGTACATCGAGGGCGGCACCATGCCGAGGCTCGAGTACCCCGCTCCCCCGTCCTTCTCTCACCGACGTGGGAGTTCATGGACGTCGAGGCGCATGGAGCATCCAGGGGCGTCCTCCTCCTTGTCCGGCCGCTCGTCCGGCTCCCCTGCCTCTGCCCCGTCAAGCCGGAACCCGAGGACACGCCTATCAGCGGGCGCACCCGCAGCTCTGGCATTCGCATAGGCGACTCCGCCCCCCTCTGGCCGCCTCGTCCTCGTCACGCCCAAGCCAGAGCCCGGCCTCCCCTCGGAGTACGAGGAGATCGCCCGGCGCGGCTTCTCCGACGAGGAGGTCCTAAAGTGGGCGCGGGACGACTACCTCCACGACAAGATGGTCCGGCACCGCCGGGCCCTGGACGAGATAGCTGCCTGCAAACGTGGGCGCGAGGACAAGCACGGCGTCATGATCCTCGATAGCGACTACGACGAGGATGCCCCCGAACCGTCCAGCCCGTCGCGCCAACCGGGAGAGGGTTGCAGCAGGGACGGCGGCCACGGCGGAGGCGGCGGCGATGACGACGATGATGACGGCGGCGACTACATGTGGTTCTTCAGCCTCCTCAGCATGTAGAACTGCAAGGGCGGTGGGCGGCAAGGAGCGGCGAGGGAGACGACCAGGAGTAGCCTACTAGTTATTTTTCTTTTTTGTAAAATATTTTTAAATATGAACGAACTCGGCGAAGTTTGGTTGAATTTGCACCGTGTTTGTGCCGGAATTCAAATTTTCAAAAAACCGTGAGCGCCGCGACTGGGGGGCATCACGCCCCCAGCGCCCCGTTTAGCGTCGGTGAGCCCCCAGGGGGCGATTTTTAGCGCCTCCTGGGGGGCCAATAGCTGGAGATGCTCTTAATACTCTAGATGCATGCTGGATAGCGGTCATGTGTGGAGTAATAGTAGTAGATGCAGAATCATTTCGGTCTATTGGACACGGACGTGATGCCTTTATTCATGATCATTGCCTTAGATAACTTCATAATTATGCGCTTTTTCTATCAATTGCTCGGCAGTAATTTTTTCACCCACCGTAATACATGCTATCTTGAGAGAAGCCACTAGTGAAACCTATGCCCCCCGGATCAGTTTTCTATAATATTACAACTCTTTTATTTACATTGCATCTCATTTACTATTTTAGAATCTTTACTTTCCAATCTATACAACAAATATACCAAAAATATTTACTTTACTATCTTTATTAGATCTCACTTTTGCAAGGGACCGTGAAGGGATTGACAACCCCTTTATCGCGTTGGTTGCAAGGTTCTTGATTGCTTGTGCAGGTACTAGGTGACTTGTGTGTCGTCTCCTAGTAGATTGATACCTTGGTTCTCAAAACTGAGGGAAATACCTATGCTAGTTTGCTGCATCACCCTTTCTTGTTCAAGGGAAAACCAACGCATGCTCAAGAGGTAGCAAGAAGGATTTATGGCGCCGTTGCCTTGGAGATCTACGCCAAGTCAAGCCATACCAAGTACCCTTCATAAACTCTTCTTCCTCACATTGCATTATTTGACATTCACCTCTCATTTTCCTCTCCCCCACTTATAAAACGATTTTCAAAAACTTTTGCCTTTTCTTCGCCCTCCTTCCATTCGATCTTGTGTTACCATGTGCCTTCTTTTTGCATGCATCTTCTCTTGCTAAAAGTTTATGGATACTCATACACTTGCTAATATTTTTAAGAGATCCAATTATGATGAACCAATTTCTAGTGATTTGAGTGCACTAGATTATCTTTATGAGGTTTTGCTTGAAATTCGTGAATCTGAAAATTGTGATGAAGAAATTTATGAAGAGATTCATGATAGCTCCTTGAATAAAAAGCATGATTGCAATAATTTTACTATAAATTCCATTGATGACAATTGTGCTAATAATATGCAAAACCCTAAGCTTGGGGATGCTAGTTTTGCTATGTCTACTATTTGTTGCAATGATCATGATTGGGATGATTCTTTTTATGATCTTGAAAATTTATTTAAGCCCCATGATGAATATGAGATTGACACTAGTGTTTGCCATATTATTGAAAGTGGGTTTGACAGAGTGTCAACTTTAGATCCCACATATTTGGAGAATGTTCAATCTTATGAAATTTTTGATAAAAGTGGGTTTGGAGAGGTCGTGACTTTAGTTAATATTGAGCCCACTATTTTGGAAGAGTGTCAACTTTGCATGCATGTGGATCATGTGAGAATATGTTTTGTGATAGCTATATTGTTGAATTTGCTTACGATCCTACATGTAATGATTATGAGAGAGGAAAATATGGTCGTAGGAATTTTCATGTTACTAAATTACCTCTCCTCATGTTGAGATTACTATCGTCTCTTTCTTCTTCCTTGTATATGCTAGTTTTTACTTCCTATGATAATTTGTTTGCCTATAAGATGCCTATGCATAGGAAGTATGTTAGACTTATATGTGTTTTTCACGTGTTTCATGATGCTCTCTTTGCTCTTCAATTCTTAACTTTCATGTGAACATCATCGAAATGTCAATGCCTAGCTAGGGGTGTTAAATGGTAGCGCTTGTTGGGAGGCAACCCAATTTTATTTTGTTCTTTGCTTTTTGCTCCTATTTAGTAATAAATAATTCATCTAGCTTCTGTTTAGATGTGGTTTTTGAAGGAAATATGCCCTAGAGGCAATAATAAAGCTATTATTTATTTCCTTAATTCATGATAAATGTTTTTTATTCATGGTAGAATTGTATTAACCAGAAACTTAGTACATGTGTGAATACATAAACAAAACCTATAGTCCCTAGTATGCCTCTACTTGACTAGCTTGTTGATCAAATATGGTTATGTTTCCTAACCATAGACATGTGTTGTCATTTGATGAATGGGATCACATCATTAGGAGAATGATGTGATGGACATGACCCATCCGTTAGCTTAGCATTATGATCGTGTTAGTTTCATTGCTACTGCTTTCTTCATGACTTATACAAGTTCCTTAGGCTATGAGATTATGCAACTCCCAAATACCTGAGGAACACTTTGTGTGCTACCAAATGTCACAACATAAATGGGTGATTATAAAGGTGCTCTACAGGTGTCTCCAAAGGTGTTTGTTGGGTTGGCATATATCGAGATTAGGATTTGTCACTCCGTGTTTCGGAGAGGTATCTCTGGGCCCTCTTGGTAATACTCATCACTATAAGGCTTGCAAGCATTGTGACTAATGAGTTAGTTGCATGATGAAGTATTACAGAACGAGTAAAGAGACTTGCCAGTAACGAGATTGAACTAGGTATTGAGATACCGATGATCGAATCTCGGGCAAGTAACATACCGATGACAAAGGGAACAACGTATGTTGTTATGCTGTTTGACCAATAAAGATCTTCGTAGAATATGTAGGAACCAATATGAGCATCCAGGTTCCGCTATTGGTTATTGATCGGAGACATGTCTCTGTCATGTCTACATAGTTCTTGAACTCGTAGGGTCCGCAAGCTTAAAGTTCAGTGACGATCGGTATTATGAGTTTATGTGTTTTGATGTACCGAAGATAGTTCGGAGTCCCGATATGATCATAGACATGAAGAGGAGTCTCAAAGTGGTCGAGACATAAAGATTGATATATTGGACGGCTATATTCGAACACCGGAAGTGTTCCGGGTGATTTCGGAGAAAACCAGAGTGCCGGAGGGGTTACCGGAACCCCCCGGGGAAGTATTGGGCCTTAGTGGGCCTTAGGGGAGAGAGGGCAGCAGACCAGGAGGTG
>NC_041383.1:607828008-607851915 GCF_002162155.2 Triticum dicoccoides
CGGCCCCTCTTTCCCTCTCCCTCTCCCTCTCCTTCCTTCCCCCTTCGCCCTCCTAGTTGCACTAGGAAAGGAGGAGTCCTACTCCTACTAGGAGGAGGACTCCTCCCCTCCTTGTCGTGCCTCAAGGGCCGGCCGGCCTCCCCCTTGCTCCTTTATATACGGGGGCAGGGGGCAGCCTAGGACACACAAATTGACATTGTTTAGCCGTGTGCGGTACCCCCTCCATAGTTACACACCTCGGTCATATCGTCATAGTGCTTAGGCGAAGCCCTGCGCCGGTAACTTCATCATCACCGTCACCACGCCGTCGTGCTGACGAAACTCTCCCTCGGCCTCAACTGGATCAAGAGTACGAGGGACGTCCCCGAGCTGAACGTGTGCTGATCGCGGAGGTGACGTATGTTCAGTGCTAAGATCGCTCGGATCATGAAGACGTACGACTACATCAACCGCGTTGTCATAATGCTTCTGCTTTCGGTCTACGAGGGTACATGGACACACTCTCCCCTCTCGTTGCTATGCATCACCATGATCTTGCGTGTGCGTAGGATTTTTTTTGAAATTACTATGTTCCCTAACAGTGGTATCTGAGCCAGGTTTATGCGTAGATGTTATATGCACGAGTAGAACACAAAGAGTTGTGGGCGACAGTAGTCATACTTCTTACCAGCATGTCATACTTTGATTTGGCGGTATTGTTGGATGAAGCGGCTTAGACCGACATTACGCGTACGCTTACGCGAGACTGGTTCTACCGACGTGCTTTGCACATAGGTGGCTGGTGAGTGTCTGTTTCTCCAACTTTAGTTAAATCGAGTGTGGCTACGCCCGGTCCTTGTTAAAGGTTAAAACATCACACTTGACGAAAAATTGTTGTGGTTTTGATGCGTAGGTAAGAATGGTTCTTGCTAGAAGCCCGCAGCAGCCACGTAAAACTTGCAACTACAAAGTAGAGGACGTCTAACTTGTTTTTGTAGGGCCTGCTGTTATGTGATATGGTCAAGCATGATGTGATATAAATTGTTGTATGAGATGATCATGTTTTTCAACAAAGTTATCGGCAACTGGCAGGAGCCATATGGTTGTCGCTTTATTGTATGCAATGCAATCGCCATGTAATTGTTTTATTTTATCACTAAGTGGTAGCGATAGTCATAGTATCAATAGGTGGCAAGACGACAATGATGCTATGATGGAGATCAAGGTGTCGCGCCGGTAACGTTGGAGATCATGATGATGCTTCGGTGATGGAGATCATGAGCACAAGATGGTGATGGCCATATCATGTCACATATTTTGATTGCATGTGATGTTTATCCTTTATGCATTGTATTTTGCTTAGAACGTCGGTAGCATTATAAGATGATCCCTTACTAAATTTCAAGGTACAAGTGTTCTCCCTGAGTATGCACCGTTGCTACAGTTCGTCGTGCCGAGACACCACGTGATGATCGGGTGTGATAAGCTCTACGTTCACACACAATGGGTGCAAGCCAGTTTTGCACACGCAGAATACGCGGGTTAAACTTGACGAGCCTAGCATATGCAGATATGGCCTCGGAACACTGAGACCAAAAGGTCGAGTGTGAGTCATATAATAGATATGATCAACATAGTGATGTTCACCATTGAAAACTACTCCATCTCACGTGATGATCGGACATGGCTTAGTTGATTTGGATCACGTGATCACTTAGATGATTAGAGGGATGTCTATCTAAGTGGGAGTTCTTAAGTAATATGATTAATTGAACTTTAATTTATCATGAACTTAGTACCTGATAGTATTTTGCATGTCTATGTTGTTGTAGATCAATGGCCCGTGCTGTCGGTGTCAAAACCGGCGGATCTCGGGTAGGGGGTCCCGAACTGTGCGTCTAAGGCTGATGGTAATAGGAGGCGGGGGACATGATGTTTACCCAGGTTCGGCCCCTCTCTATGGAGGTAATACCCTACTTCCTGCTAGATTGTTCTTGATGAATATGAGTATTACAAGAGTTGATCTACCATGAGATCGTAATGGCTAAAACCCTTGAAGTCTAGCCTATGTGATTATGATTGCCTCTACAGACTAAACCCTCCGGTTTATATAGACACCAGAGGGGACTAGGGTCATACAAAGTCGGTTACAGAGAAAGGAATCTACATATCCGAATCACTAGGCTTGCCACCCACGCAAACGAGAGTCCCATCCGGACATGGGAAGAAGTCTTCTGTCTTGTATCTTCATAGCCCAACAGTCCAGCTCATGTTAATAGTCCGTCTGTCTGAGGACCCCTTAATCCAGGACTCCCTCAGTATCCCCTGAACCAGGCCTCAATGACGATGAGTCCGGCGCGTAGATTGTCTTCAGCATTGGAAGGCGGATTCCTTCTCCGAATACTCCACAATAGTTCTTCGAACACAAAAACGTGTACGGTTCTGCAAAAAAATACCACACACAACCATAGAGAGTATAATATTTCATGAGTCCAATCCGCTGACAACTTTTTGTAGCGTGACATCACGTCACCGCCCGGTCATTATTCGAACCGGTTTTTAGCCTGCCGCTCCATATTCCAAGGTGGAGGTTTTATTGGCACGTCTTGTCAAAGCAGAGATCGTGTCCCCTTATTGCGGGATTCTCATCAATACGGGAATGGGTAACCCAACCGCGCCATCTACATGGCTCTTGGGGAATAGACGAGTTTTAAGGCGAGTTGGGAGGCGCATGATATTCACTGCCTTTATAAAGGGATAATGATTCACCCTTTTTCACCCATGCCTTCTCTCTCTCTTTGCCCATCCCATTCTCGAGCTCCAGCACCCAAGTTCTTATCCTCTCCACCCCCAGAACGCACTCTAGCCATGTCTAGATCCGGAGCGTAGGGCAAGTGGATGGCCTCCTCCATCAAGGAGAAGGACATTACAAAGCTCCGGGAGGCCGGGTACTTAGCCCAGGAGATCGCCCATCGCCTTCCGGCTGAGGGACAGATCGTACCCACCCTCGAACGCAATGAGAGGGTGGTGTTCATCTCTCACTTCGTCCGCGGGCTGGGATTCCCCCTCCACCCGTTCGTCCATGGACTCATGTTCTACTACGGGCTGGACTTCCACGATCTGGCCCCCAACTCCATCCTCAACATCTTGGTATTTATTGTCGTGTGTGAGGCCTTCATCCGCATCCGACCTCACTTCGGGCTATGGCTGAAGACCTTCAATGTGAAGCCAAAGGTGAGGAGTGGTCAACAAGCAGAGTGCGGAGGCGCCATGGTGGGCAAGATGCCCAATGTCACATGGCCCGAAGGCTCCTTCGTGGATACTGTCAAAGGGTGGTAGGTGAAGTGGTTCTCCGTCACAGAGCCACGCGACACCAACTGGGCCGTGGCTACCGCATTCCGGTCTGGAGTTCGATGTGGCTCACCTCCTGGCAAGAGAAAGGCCCGACCTGGTCTTCTCCGGACGAGCTAACAGCGCTCCAGACGCGCATTCAGAACATGATAAATCAGAAAATCAAGCTCATTAATGTGATCCAGGTGATGCTTATTCGCCGGATCCTTCCGTGCCAACGCCGAACTTGCCATCTATGGGAGTTCGATCCGGCCAAGCACCAGATCCTGCTCTTCGGTACTACACATGAAGATATCTGGAAGGCGCTCTTCAAGGCCAATGAGGCGCGGCCGCCCACGACTGAGGATCGCGGGCACGACTTAACCCACCCCGCTAGTCGGTAAGTGTTTCTTCTAGTTTTCAAGGTGTACCCTTTACTTGCATACTCGAGAAAGGCGCCTAAGCCTCCTTATTGATTCTTTCAGGCCTAGACAGAGAAGGCGGAGCGGATTCAGTGTCCAGCTCCGCTGCCAGAAGACCCGGAAATCCCGCTTCTAACAAAGATGCTGGTTCCGGCGCCCTATCAAGCGTCGGATAAGAAGGCCAAGAAGAAGGCCAAGGGAACCAGAGGTGGTCTCCGTCGCAAGGGCACTTCGGACGTGACATCCGAAGAAGCCGAGGCTCACTCCTCCGTCATCGCGGACGACGAGGAAGAGGAGGAGGAAGAAGAACAAAGACATTCCCCCCTGCAGGAGGGAGAAAGAAGAGGACGACTGAGGGAGTCCTGGATTAGGCGGTGTACAGATAGCCGGACTATAACCTTTGGCCGGACTCCTGGACTATGAAGATACAAGATTGAAGACTTCGTCCCGTGTCCGGATGGGACTTTCCTTGGCGTGGAAGGCAAGCTTGGCGATACGGATATGTAGATCTCCTCCCATTGTAACCGACTCTATGTAACCCTAGCCCTCTCCGGTGTCTATATAAACCAGAGGGTTTTAGTCCGTAGGAAAGACAACAATCATACCATAGGCTAGCTTCTAGGGTTTAGCCTCTCTAATCTCGTGGTAGATCTACTCTTGTACTACCCATACCATCAATATTAATCAAGCAGGAGTAGGGTTTTACTTCCATCGAGAGGGCCTGAACCTGGGTAAAAACATCGTGTCCCTTGTCTCTTGTTACCATCCGCCTAGACGCACAGTTTGGGACCCCCTACCTGAGATCCGCCGGTTTTGACACCAACATTGGTGCTTTCATTGAGAGTTCCGCTGTGCCATCGCCATCAGGAAGGATGCCTCATTCCGTCTTAAAGACGGCACTGTTGCTAAAGGAGCTTTGGCTATCGGCCAAACTCTCTGGCTAGGCGGTTTTCTTATGACCGCCTGTTCAGCCGCCGCGCCGATGATGACTTCTCGGGTCATCGAAAGCAATCTCCACGTCAACTCGGAACTCGCCGAGCAGCTAGATCCGATGGAGTTCTCTTCCTTAAACGAGCTCTTGGATCGCATCGCCACCCTGGGAGTCGCTACAGACTACGATCAGATTGGGCTTAAACCCGATCCGAGAGAGATTAACTCTCCCCAGGTCACCCACCACATTGTAGTGGTGGAGGAACAATGCGGCAAGCCTTCATCTATCTTAAGGACTAGTTATGTCCGGATTCGCGATCCCTCCAAGCCAGATACCCGCGGAGGGGAGGACGTTACTCAAGCCCTGAACCTAAAGTCAAGCATTGGGCTAGATTCATTGGACGACATCCAAGAACCCGAGCTTCCGAGTTTGGAAACTCCTTGGCCCCCGAGTCTCAGATTGGGCGAGGCTCCGGATTTAACTCCACCCGCCCACCCAAATATAAGGGATCTATCCCAAATTCGGCAAGAGCCCGCTGAAACAGTACACCATTACTGGGCCAGATTCCTCCTGGTTATGAACAGGATAGAGGACTGCCGTGAGGAGGATGCAATTTCTTCTGCAATAATTGCATGGACAACGGAATCCTCAACGCCATAAGTCGCCATGAAATTACACGCTTCGCCGACTTGGCATCCATAGTATGAAAGTACTATGCGATGGAAAGCGCCTGGAAAACCGAAATAAAATTTTGGGACAATTCGGCCCTGAATACAACCCCAGTCCGAAATAAAAAGGTGCATTATCGCCAGGCACCGGGGTTAAACACCAAAAAGCATAAACCCTCTATAGGGCATGGAACCGTACTGGAGGGATGGCTCAATGGACCCTGTAAAACTCATAGCACAGAGGGCGCCACACCAACTCATAGCCTTAGAGCATGTTGGATACTCCGGCAGGTGGCCAGAAGTGGCGAGGAGCTTCTAACTCCAGAATTCACAGAGCACCAGCCCAGGGATACCAATACGGTATTAACAGTCTTCGAGACTTTCACATCAAATAATATGTGGAAACAAACACTCCGCAGCCTTGCCGAAGTCTACCAAGTAGCAACAATAAACCCATGGAGTGACACGGCTATTACCTTTAGTGCCAGTGATGAACCTAAATTCCGAACAGCCCGAGCACCAGCCGCATTGGTCCTCAGTCCAATAGTGGACGGCTTTCTCCTTACCAAGGTACTCATGGACGGTGGCAGCGGATTGAACCTCATTTACGAGGAAACCCTTCAAAAAATGGAAATAGACTAGAGCCGCATTGAGCGAAGCAACACAACCTTTAGAGGAATAATCCCCAGTCGGGAAGCGTGCTGTACAGGAAAAATCACAGTGGATGTGGTGTTCGGCACACCGGATAATTACAGGTCCGGGGAGGTCACGTTTCAAGTGGCCCCGTTCAGCAGCGGATACCACGCTCTATTAGGGCGAGAGGCATTCACAATTTTTCAAGCTATACCCCATTACGGGTACTTGAAGCTCAAAATGCCCAGACCTAAAGGAATCATCACTCTTGCTAGTGACCTGAACATAGCACTCCACACCAAAAATAAGACAGCCGCACTGGCCCTTGAGGCACTATCCGAAGCCCTAGCGGCCGAGGAACTGACTGCGTTGCGCTCCACGGTGAACAGGGACGACGTGATACTCGAAAAAAGATCCAATCCACCTCCTTTAAACCGGCGGACGAAATAGTCAAATTCCAAGTCCATCCAACGGACCCTACAAAAACGGCCTCCATCGGAGCGCAATTAAACCCTGATGCAGACGCCGCACTACGAGAATTCCTACGCGAAAATTGGGACATTTTTTCCTGGCACCCTTCAGACATGCCAGGAATCCCACGCAGGCTGGCCGAGCACAGCCTAAACATCCTAAAAGGATTCAAGCCTGTCAAGCAGGCTCTTCGGCGTTTCTCCGAACCTAAGAGACAAGCCATGGGAGAGGAGCTAGCCAAACTACTGGTGGCCGGATTAATTAGAGATATAAAACACCCGGACTGGCTAGCAAACCTGGTGATGGTACCAAAGAAGGAAAAATCCTGGCGCCTATGCGTCGATTTCAAGGACCTCAACAAGGCTTGCCCAAAGGATCCCTTCCCCCTCCCCCGCATCGATCAAATTATCGACGCTACCGTAGGACACGATTCATTGTGTTTCCTCGACGCATACTCCGGCTACCATCAAATTAAGATGGCAGAGCCAGACCAAGCCGCAACGACATTCATCACCCCATACGGCCCATTCCGCTTCAACACAATGCCCTTCGGGCTCAAAACCGCCGGAGCAACATATGAGCGCATGATTCAAACATGTCTGGCAAACCAGATCGGCAAAATAGTCGAAGCATACGTAGATGACGTGGTCGTCAAAACCAAGCGTGTCGAAACTCTATTAGACGACTTGAGGCTCACATTCGATAACCTCCGAACATATGACATCAAGCTTAACCCGGAAAAATGCATTTTCGGCGTACCAGCTGGAAAACTCTTGGGCTTCATTATATCCGGTAGAGGAATTGAAGCAACCCCAGCCAAGATCCGAGCTTTGTCACAACTGGATATTCCAAAGGACCTCAAACAAAAACAAAAATTGACTGGATTCATGGCGGCTCTAAGCCGCTTTATCTCCCGCTTGGGAGAAAAGGCATTACCCCTTTATCGCCTCCTCCGGCGCACCGAACACTTCAAGTGGAAGGATGCCGCCACGGCCGGACTCGAAGAAATAAAAACCATATTGGCAACAAACCCGGTCGTGGCCGCGCCTAACATCGGCGAACCAATGCTATTATACATTGCAGCAACTTATCAATTTGTAAGTGCAGTGCTCGTCGTCGAACGAGAAACGGACGGACACAAATTCCCCCTTCAAAAACTAGTTTACTACGTGTCCACTATCCTCACTCCATGCAAGTCACGGTACCCGCATTATCAAAAGATAGCATACGTGGTGTTTATGGCATCCCGGAAGCTGCGACACCACTTTCAAGAGTGTTCGATAACAGTAGCCTCCGAAGTACCTCTTAACGATATTATAAACAACCGCAACGCGACGGGCCGGATTGCCAAATGTGCCATTGAGCTCCTCCCATTTGACATAACCTACAAGCCACGGCGAGCTATCAAGTCACAAGTTTTGGCCGACTTCGTCGCCGAATGGACTGAAGCCGAACTCCCTAAAGAGTACGACACATATTCCAACTAGATCATGCACTTAGACGGCTCCAAAATGTTTGCTGGTCTGGGGCTGGCATCGTCCTGACGTCCCCAACAGGAGATACAGTTCAATACGTACTCCAAATAATGTATACGGACTCCAACAACGAAGCCGATACGAGGCCCTTCTACATGGTCTCCGGATGGCAATCTCCATGGGCATCCAACGCCTAGAGGTGCGTGGGGATTCGAACCTCGCTACATCCCAAATAAATGGAGACTTTGATGCCAAGGATCCGAAAATGGCAGCTTATCACAACGCCGTCCTAAAAATGTCAGCTTGGTTCGAGGGGCTCGAATTTCATCATATAGCCCGGGAAAACAATCAGGCAGCAGACATCTTGGCACGCATCGGCGCAAAGCGCGATGCAGTCCCCCCAACATTTTATTGGAGAGGCTATTCAAGCCATCCGTATCATGGGAAGGGGAATCCGGAAATAACAGCCCGGACCCAACCGCGCCGCCCCACACCGAGCATTCTAACACAACGGGAGGCTCTACCAACGAAGTAACATCCTCAGCCCACCTAATAATGGCAGTCATTGCCCCGTGGACAGAACCATTCCTAGCCTACCTAACTAGGCAAGAACTTCCCGAGGACCAAAACGAGGCACGCTGCATAGTGTGGCGATCTAAAGCCTATAAAGTCCATGAAGGAGAGCTTTATAAGAAAAGAACCACCGGAGTCCTTCAAAGGTGTATCTCCAAAGAGGAAGGGCGGAATCTTCTGGATGAAATTCATGCCGGACTCGGCGGGAACCACGCCGCAGCCCGGGCCCTTGTAAGCAAGGCCTTCCGTACAGGATTCTATTGGCCGACGGCTCGGGCAGATGCTCAGGACTTAGTCCAACGATGCGTCGGTTGCCAACTCTTTGCTAACCAAAGCCATATGCCACCCACCGCCCTCCAAACTGTACCCATCACCTGGCCCATCGCGGTCTGGGGGCTTGACATGGTTGGACCCCTTAAAGGAGGATCCCACAAGCAAAAATACCTACTGGTCATGGTGGACAAATTCACCAAATGGATAGAGGCCAAGCCTGTTAGGATGGCCAAATCCGGACCGGTGATAGTCTTCATATCAGGGGTCGTACACCGTTATGGCGTTCCCCACAGCATCATCACTGATAACGGCATGAACTTTACGGCCGACGAGGTCAAACTCTGGTGCAAAAACATGGGCGTCAAGCTCGACTACGCTTCAGTCTATCACCCACAAACTAACGGTCAAGTCGAGCAAGCAAATGGTCTAATCATGAGCGGCATCAAACCCAGGTTAGTGTGGTACCTCAAGGAATCTAATACGCACTAGGTAGAGGAGCTCGACTCCATACTCTGGGGGCTGCGGACCATGCCGAATCGCACCACCGGATTCACACCATTTTTTATGGTATATGGCGCAGAGGCAGTTCTACACTGCGACATAATTCATGACTGACCTCGCGTGCGCATGTACGAAGAAAGAGAAGCCGAACTCGATTGGCAGGACAGTTTGGACGCCTTGGAGGAGGAGCGTGACGTGGCAAAAGCCCGTTCCGCATTCTATCAACAGCAGGCTCGAAGATATCAAAGCACAGAAGTATGGGCCAAAACTTACAATGTTGGCAAGTTAGTTCTACGCCTGCCGGACAAGAAAAAGGACAAACTCAAGCCCAAATGGGAAGGTCCCCTCATCATTGACCAAGTCCTGACTGGTGGAGCGTACCGTCTATGAGATGCATCGGATAACCGACTCGAGCCGAACCCATGGAACACAGCCCGTCTCCGAAGATTCTACGCCTAGCATCGGACTCTGTGTTCGTCTCCTTCCTCTGTCTATTTTTTACACATTAGCTGTATTATATTTCTCTCCCTCTCTGTCCTTTTCTCTTACAGCCTTTAAGGGCTCGTTCGCGCCTTGTTCGCAAACAATTGACGCGCTATCCGTGCTCATTATACCTGGGGGCTTCCTTAACAGAAGCTTGCTTATACGGGCCTCATGCCCAACACATGTGTCACACTTCCGCATGTACCTTTTATTCACCATTATATGCATCGATATGACTTAAGTTTTGGCCAAGCTTGGTTGCCTGGCTCCTGTGCTTACCCCTACGTTCCCGATTGTTCGGCTAGGCGGTAAAGGGAGCACCTCTGCGATTGTTACTGCCGGGTCAGCCGGATGTGTACCTCAGACTGGGTGAAGCCGGAAGCTAGCGTTCGTGAGGGAATATTTGGTCGGTGAACTAAAGATGATTTCCCACTCGTTTATTTATCCCCCCCAGATGCTTTTCTGCTTTTTTCGCAGTCCGAACATGCACTTTAGGGCATGCGTCCTGTCGGATTTGGGGTTCCGGCAGACCCTCTAGATTCGAACACTGGGGTGCGCGCGGAGATTTGGCCCTCTGCCTATCTACACCTCACCGCCTCGCTATGAACTAAGAAATCAAAGGAACAACACAAGAGACACAGAGTTTATATTGGTTCAGGCCACCATTGTGGTGTAATACCCTACTCCAGTGTGTGGTGTGGTGGATTGCCTCTTGGGCTGATGATGAACAGTACAAGGAAGAACAGCCTCGCGAGGACCTGTTCTTGGCTGGTGCGATGAACTGCTAGGGGGAGTTCAGTCGCTCTTTCTACTGATTTCTAGGTGAGGATCTGATTCGTTTTTAGATGCCACTACCTTGTGGGTGGCTAGTCCTATTTATAGGCAAAGGCCTTGGGCCTCTTCCTAAATATTGAGCGGGAAGGGCGCCAACAATTGGCCATTTTGAAGGGGAACATCTAGTACACCTTATCCTGACTAAAGTTGGTCCTCGCCTGCCAAAGGCTCTGGTGGTGACGCCGGCTTGGGCTCCACGATGACCTCCATCCTGCCGTTCTGCTGGTCTTGGTCTTGTTGCACCGAAATGGATGCCTTTGCTTGATGCTCTCGCCTGCGCTTGATCCCTTTGCACCAAAGAGGAAAGAAGGACACTGTGCAGGCTGGCGCCCTCCTGGCGCCCTTGGTCGTGATGGCTTGCGTCATGGGCACCTCGCGAGGTACCCTGCCTTGATCTCTCCGCCTCCTCGCGAGCCAGCCTGACGAGGCCGTGCCTGAGGAAGCCTCCGGTCGTCCGCCCCGCGAGGCTTGGCCCCTCGCGAGGGTCCTGAGCTCGTGTTAATGAAGATGGGCCATGCTGGGCCACCCCTTGAGCCACACCGCAGGCCGCAGGCAGGCAAGTCTAGGGACCCCCGTTCCTAGAACGCCGACAGTAGCCCTCGGGCCCAAGGCGCGCCCGGACTTGGCCGAGCAGAGAGGCGAAAGGGCAAGCGCGAAGCGCCCCGGGCCCTAACAGCCTGCGGCCTCGGGCGCCACGTGGCGGTTGGTTGGACGTGGGTGGCTCCGCTCCCCCATGACGCCTCGGCAACTGCACGAACTAACAAGTCCCTGCATGCAAAAACTGGTCATGATTACCTGCGATCGTGGAAGCTGGCATTTGGCCTCCCCTGGCTATAAGTACGGAACAGCGCGAGCCATTCCAGTTCATCTTCCTCTGCTAATTCTCCTCTTCTTCATCTTCACCACTGCTTCGCCTTGCCGCAATGGCTCCAATACGCTGGTTCTCCGTAGAAGAGAAAGGAAAGGCCCCCCGAGAGGGCCCTGACCCGCTTCCGCTGAAGAAGCGGTTGGTCCTCTGCTGCCGAGATGAGGGCGCGCGGCAGGAGGTGTCGAGGCCTTGGTGCGAGCGGCCGCCGCCAGGGTTTCCGCTGCCTTTGTACGCCCACCTTGAGGGCCCTGCAGGAGCTGATGTCGAGCGCCATGGACGACACCGCCGTCGGCGCCGACGGGTCACGGTGGTGCGTGTTGTCCCTCCTGGAGTGCACGCCGAGGGCTCCTCCCGAGAGTTTGTGCTCCACGCCGCCATGCATCCTCGATCTTGGATTCGCCTTCGTCCCTCCTTCGCCTTTGAGATTCTGCTGAGGGGGCCTTTCTGGCTCTGGCTGCAGCACGCCGATTGCGAAACTCCCGCGACCGATGCGGATGTTGAGGTCGTTGCTCCAGGTAAGGTATTCATGACCCATGGTTGGGGCGAGATCGCCCGGGTTTGCGGGACCAGGGGCGCCCTCGTGATCCACCTGGAGTTCGATGGTGCTTCCCTGATGCTCTTCAAGGTCTTCGACGAAGATGGGCGTCAGCTAGAGTGCTGTCCCAGAGGCAGAAGCCCCGGAGCGGCAGGGACCAGGCCTGCCGTCGCACATTCTTCCAGCAGCTCCTCAAGCGGCGGGGGCACCGGAGGATCCAGCGACTCCGCCGAGCTCTTGGCGACGAGGGACGACAACTACGAGCCCCCGAGCCTGCGCCACTCTCGGAGTAGGACGGGCTCATTAGGCCGCCGCCGTCTCTAATCTGGATGAGGTTGGTGCCGATGCCTGATGGCCCATTGTTGATGATGGCGTCTGCCGCGACGGTTCCTGTAGTTAGGACTCCTTAGGATATGCGTTTTTTGTCCCTGCGAGGAGCCAAGAACACACCCCGTGGGGGCTTGTAAGGTGTATGTAGCTCTGTTTGTCAATATGATCCTTATCGTGAAGCAGTGCAAGATGTTGATTCCGTCTTAGCTTAGTTTCTTCCTTTCAAACCTCACGAGGGCTTGGTGCTCTGCGCCGACAGGTCCCGGTCCCAAGGCGGCTTTAGCCGTCGCTGGTATGCCAGGTCGCGATGCCGTGGTCAAGGCCAGGAGGTGAGTGACCCGTGGTCCAGTAAGAGCCCCTGAGTCGCGATGCTCAGGAGGTCCCCTTTAGCGCTCAAGCAGCTATCGTTCGGTGAGAAAGGAATGCGACGTTGCTAACACGGGATTGCATTGGATGCGGTGACGGTGCAGCGATGGCTAGTGTTTCCGAAGGGTGACTTATCTCGAGAGGCAGGAAACGCTTCCTGGTGCGGCGCTAGGCTTGCACATTGGCCAGCGAGGGGTTGCCTGGCGAGGTCCCCGCGTGCCTCTTCCCTCTCGCCTCTGCTCCCCTTTCTGCTCTACGCCCTCGGGTCCCGGCCCTCGAGCGGGTCTCAGCCGTCGCTGGTTTGCCAGGTCGCGATGCCGTGGACAAAGCCAGAGGGTGAGGGCTGGAGAGCCAGTAGGAGCCCTGAGTCGCGATGCTCAGGTACCCCCCCTTTAACGTGCAAGCGGTTCGCGCAGACGAGAGTGAAGGGGACAGCGCGAGGCCTGGCGCTTCTCCTTGGAGGGATCCTACAGGTCCACCACAAAAGGAGCAAAAGTCCGCTATGACAAGCGTCGGTCAGCCGTTAGTTGCTTTGGAGAGGCGATGAGGCACTAAAGGCTTGGTGAGGTGTATCAGGGCACCCATGAGCCAGCACGGGACTCATGGGGCCCTACCCCAAGGCGGGTTGCGCCCGGCACTGGGCCTTAACTTGTGATGTGTTCCTGCAAATTTGGCCAGATACCGATGCTCTACGTCCTCGGGTCCCGGCCCTCGAGCGAGTCTCAGCCGTCGCTGGTTTGCCAGGGCGCGATGTCGTGGACAAAGCCGGAGGGTGAGGGCTGGAGAGCCAGTAGGAGCCCTGAGTCGCGATGCTCAGGTACCCCCCCTTTAATGCACAATCTTGGTTAGATGTCGACGCTCTACATCCTCGGGTCCCGGCCCTCGAGCGAGTCTCAGCTATTGCTGGTTTGCCAGGGTGCGATGCCGTGGACAAAGCCAGAGGGTGAGGGCTGGAGAGCCAGTAGGAGCCCTGAGTCGCGATGCTCAGGTACCCCCCTTTAACGTGCAAGTGGCCGACACGAAGGAAGAAGGGGTGCCACAGACAGGCACCAAATAACAAGCATGATGGGTCAAATGCATAGCCCGAAAATAAACGCAAGAGGGATACATGCCGCTGAGTCTGACCCGAGAGACTTGGGGATGATGTAGCCCGAGGGGCGCCCCCAACAAGGTAAGCTAAAAACATGAACAAAAGGGATACACGCCGTAGGGACGGACCCACGTGGCCTGGGAATGATGCAGCCCTGGGGGCGATCCCAGCTGGAAATGAAACTTGAAAGATGTCACCTGATAGTGTTGACGATGAAGGGGTGTTGAAGTAGTAGATGTAGCGGGTTGTGGGAGCCGATCTTCACCAGCCCCCAGGCCCAAGAGCCTCGGGAGGCTCCGGAGGCGCCGGTGGCTCCTCATGAACCATCTCCATCTCCGCCAGGACTGCGGAAGCCTGGCCTCCTGAGCCTCCAGGATGCTCCTCATGAGGCGCTGGCGCACCACAGCCGCGTTCGGCAAGCCATAGGGCATGCGAACGTAGCTGCGGGGTGGGCCTTCGCTGTGCCCCACATGTGAGGGCCAGAAGCGCTCCTGAGAGGCGGCTTGGTTGAGCCCTGGGATGTCGATGCAGACGCGCAGCCCACCATCCTCGCCTGGATGGGGAGCTGCGGCTGCCACTCATGACTCTTGACTCCTGCAACTCCCGTGTGACCTGACTGACGAACTCCTGAGGGTTTTCCCCTCCTTGCTTTGCTCCTTCCTAAGGGAAACGTGCTTTGAAACACGCCTCCAAGTGGTGCCCAAGCGCCTCCCTCGTGACCTTAGCAAGGTCGGTGGCCCTCTAGGGGGGAGCCCCCCAGCCCTGCTTGAGGAGGGCGTTGGGCGCACCTCCCTATGCGACAGAAGGAGGTGCCCCCTGAGCAGGCGCAGACCCTGAGGGGCCTGCCTCCTGAGGGGTCGGGCCTGGTGATGTCTTCTTCTTCTTAGGAGCGGCTTTGGGGAGCCTTCCACTCCCGCGATCTGGGTCTTCAAGTGATGCGGCCTGAAAAGCTCGTTCCAGGGAGCACACTGCGTCTCTTTCTTCACAGGGCACCGTGATGACTCCACCACTTCCTGGCATGTTGAGGATGTTGTAGCCGTGATGAGTCACGGCCATGAACTTGGCGAGAGCTAGGTAGCCAAGGATGGCGTTGTATGGCAAGCGGATGTGGGCAACGTTGAAGTCAATGAGCTTGGTGCGGTAGTTGTTGCGGGCCCCGAAGGTGACAGGGAGGCGGACCTGCCCGATTGGAACTGTGGAGCCGTCGGTGACTCCAGAGAAAGGCTTGGTTGGCTGAAGCTGATCGTAAGGCACTTGGAGATTGTTGAACGTCTCTACGGATAGGACGTTGAGCCCTGCCCCGCCGTCGATGAGGGTCCTGGTGACTTGCACGTTACTGATGACTGGGGAGCAAAGCATTGGGAGGACTCCGGCTGTGGCCGCACACTTGAGTTGATCCGCTGAGCTGAACATGATGGCGCACGCCGACCACCTGAGGGGGCGCGTGACTTCAAGCTTGGGGAGGACTGCATTCACTTCGCGGGCGAACTGCTTGAAGATGCGTTGAGAGGCTGGGGCTTGAGCTCCGCCCAGGATGCAGGCGATCGCGCGTGGCTCTTGGAAGCCCCCAGCCCCCTCGTCCTAATGATGGTCCTTGTTTCTCCTTGGCTGCGGAGGCAGTGAAGGGAGGCCTGCGTTTCCTTGCGGGCGATCCTCGCGAGGCTGATCCCTCCAGTCTCCCTCGCGAGGCTAATCCTGCCAGCAATCCTCGCGAGGTCGGTCGCGCCACCCTTGGCGAGGGCCGCGGTCTTCCCAGCGTCCTATGTTCCTTCCTCCTCCTCGGCCGTAGCCATGATCGTTGCGGTCGGGGCGCCGGCCGACCCTTCCTTCTCGCACAACTCGGAGCTCTTGGCATTCGTTGGTGTTGTGGGTGTGCAGGTCGTGGTACACACAGTACCGGCTGCCCTTGAAAGACTCGGGCTGATCTCTGCCCCGCTTGGTGTCCGGTTCTGCCGCGAGCACGGCAGCCCCTTGCGCTTCACGTCCTTGGCCTTGGATTTCTTCTCTTCTGGGTCTGCGGCTGGCAGCTCGAGAAGGGAAAGGCGCCCTTCCTCAGCCCTGGCGCACTTGGTTGCCAGGTTAAACAGCTCCAAGGAAGTGCACAAATCTTGATGCATCGCTAGCTCCTCCTTCATCTTGACGTCACGCACGCCATCAGAGAAGGCTGAGATGATGGCCTCCTCGGTTACCCTCGGAATCTTGAGTCATGCGCTATTGAAGCGCTGGATGTACTTCTGCAGGGTCTCCCCTGGTTGCTGCTTGATGCGGCGCATGTCGCTCACGGCAGGTGGCCGGTCGCGGGTACCTTGGAAGTTGGCGATGAAACGGGTGCGCATCTCGTCCCAGGAGGAGATCGTGCCTGGGGCCAGGTTCAGCAGCCAGGTGCGGGCCCCGTCCTTGAGTGCCATGGGAAACCAGTTCGCCATGACCTTCTCATCCCCGCTGGCGGCTTCGATGCCCAGCTCGTAGAGCTGGAGGAACTCCGCAGGGTCGGCTGTGCCGTCGTAGTGAGGGGGCAGGTCTGGCTTGAAATTGCAGGGCCACGCGACGCTGCGCAGCTCGGTGGTGAAGGCGCGGAAGCCTGCTGTGGCCACGGGAGGCCTCTGGTGACGAGGAGCTTGGTCTTGTGGCCCCCCATGCACTGTAGCTGGGAGCAGCGCGGGGTCTTGGCGCGCCGGAGCAGGAGCGTGGTCGCGATGGACCGGAGAAGGGAGCACTCAGGCAGCTTCTTGGGGGCGAGGAACCTCTTGGCGGCTCCGCTCTTGCTACGCTGGCGCCGGACGGGGTGGGTTCCATCCAGGGGCCACGCGCCTTGGGGCCAGGGTGCCTTCTTGAGGGGGAGGCGGCTGAGGCAGCCCCGGAGCTTCATTGCCCACGTAGGGCGGGGCGCGGTGCAGCGAGAGACACAGGGGAGCCCCCTGCGGCGCGGATGAGCTCGGCGACGCGGTCAAGCCTTTCTTCGTAGACGTCGTCGATCGGGCGGTAGCGCAGGAGCTCGTTTGCCGCGATGAGCGCATCCCGAGCCTCGATGGCTGGGCGGGGCGCGCAAGAAGAAGAACCGGCCGGGGCGAGCGAGGGAGTGGCAGTGTGGCCGTCTCACCTCATGGATGGAAGCTGGGACGATGCCTGCTGCTCGTTCCCCGCCGGGCCGGTGGCGGCGTTGACGGCGGGCAACGGGGAACGGCGGGGGTGGCCACCGACGGGGGCCATTTGGGCGATGCGGGAAGCGAGTGCGGCTCGGCGCTCGGTGAGGGCCCGACGAGCGTCTGACATGGACGTGATGGTCGGTGAAGAACAGGGCGGTGGAAGACAAATTCCGGCGCACCCCTACCTGGCGTGCCAAATGTCGGATTTCGGGTTCCGGCAGACCCTCTAGATTCAAACACTGGGGTGCGCGCGGAGATTTAGCCTTCTGCCTACCTGCACCTCACCGCCTCGCTATGAACTAAGCAATCAAAGGAACAACACAAGAGACACAGAGTTTATACTGGTTCAGGCCACCATTGTGGTGTAATACCCTACTCCAGTGTGTGGTGTGGTGGATTGCCTCTTGGGGCGATGATGAACAGTACAAAGAAGAACAGCCTCACGAGGGTCTGTTCTTGGCTGGTGCGATGAACTGCTAGGGGGAGTTCAGTCGCTCTCTCTACATGTTTTTTAGGTGAGGATCCGATTGCCTCTACCTTGTGGTGGCTAGTCCTATTTATATGCAAAGGCCCACGGCCTCTTCCCAAATATTGAGCGGGAAGGGCGCCAACAATTGGCCATTTTGAAGGGGAAAATCTAGTACACTTATCCTGACTAAAGTTGGTCCTCGCCTGTCAAAGGCTCTGGTGGTGACGCCAGCCTGGGCTCCACGATGACTTCCATCCTGTCATTCTGCTGATCTTGGTCTTGTTGCACCGAAATGGATGCCTTTGCTTGATGCTCTCGCCTGCGCTT
Source organism: Triticum dicoccoides (assembly GCF_002162155.2). NCBI lineage: Eukaryota > Viridiplantae > Streptophyta > Magnoliopsida > Poales > Poaceae > Triticum > Triticum dicoccoides. Next base: position 607,845,713 of record NC_041383.1, read on the forward strand.
GCTCCCTTTGCTCCAAAGAGGAAAGAAGGACACTGTGCGGGCTGGCGCCTGCCTGGCGCCCTTGGTCGTCATGGCTTGTGTCATGGGCACCTCGCGGGGTACCCCGCCTTGATCTCTCCGCCTCCTCGCGAGCCAGCCTGACGAGGCCGTGCCTGAGGAAGCTTCCTATCGTCCGCCCCACGAGGCTTGGCCCCTCGCGAGGGTCTTGAGCTTGTGCTGATGAAGATGGGCCATGCTGGGCCGCCCCTTGAGCCACGCCGCAGGCCGCAGGCAGGCAAGTCTGGGGACCCCCGTTCCTAGAACGCCGACAGTGGTATCTGTCAATTATTGGGTCGAGCACTAAGGCAGCCGAACCCCCGTGACGGATACTACTCGGATGATCCTGCAATCGAAGGTGATCGGATAGACCGACCATGGGTTGAATTTGGGGGCGAAGGGCTCTATAGCATATATGTCTCGGAGTGCGCGTTTGCGCTCCCTCTTTGGGATATGAGTGGCATAAATGATGTTCACTGTTTTGACCTCCAGTGGAAATTTCTTCTATCCCCCCATATTCGGCTGGCGAGATTCGTCCTCGTCTTTGCTTTGCGGTCCCTTCCCTTTGTGTTCGGCGTGGAGCTTGCCGGCCTGCTTGAAGACCCAACATTCTCTGTTGGTATGATTAACTAGTTTTTTGGGGGTGCCATGAATCTGGCAGGACCTGTCTAGAATTTTATCTAGGTTAGATGGACCATCTCTGCTTCCTTTAAATGACTTTTTCTGTTAACCGGGTCTAGAGCTCCTGAATTCGGCGTTTACCATTGTATTTTCTGGGCTTTCTTCATTGTTCCGACGTTTTTTTTATTGTGTCGTTGTTTTCCATTGCCATCCCTGACTTCGGATGAGCCAGGATCGCTGGTGCTGCTACGGGCCAACCAGCTGTCCTCTCCCGCGCAAAAGCGGGTCATGAGTGTAGTTGGGGCTGCCATTGTATTTGGCTTTTCCTGGCCTAGGTGTCTGGCTAGCCATTCATCCCAGACACTGTGTTTGAAAGCTGCTAAGGCTTCAGCGTCCGGACAGTCGACAATTTGGTTCTTCTTAGTGATAAATCGGTTCCAAAGCTTACGGGCTGACTCTCCAGGTTGTTGGGTTATGTTACTTAGATCGTCTGCATCCGGAGGTCGGACATAGGTCCCTTGGAAATTGGCCCTGAAAGCGTCCTCAAGTTCTTCCCAGCTTCCAATGGAATTTTCGGGGAGGCTTTTTAGCTAGTGCCGAGCTGGTCCTTTTAGCTTGAGGGGTAGGTATTTGATGGCGTGGAGATCGTCTCCGCGAGCCATGTGGATGTGAATAATAAAGTTTTCTATCTAGACCGTAGGGTCTGTTGTTCCGTCGTATGCCTCGATATTCACGGGTTTAAACCCTTCACTACAAAAAATACACTTCCTATGATGATACATGTTTGTCACAGTAGGTCGCGTTTTCTATCATGCATGTACATCCATGACAAATTTATGTCAGAATCAAGATAGTCATACATGTGCTACCGTAGAAGTGTTCCATGACCTTACCAAAATTATCATCACGGAAGTGTCCACTTCCATGACGATAAATCACGTGTCACAGAAGTGCTTTCGTCAAGGGTGACTGACACGTGGCATCCACCGTAACGGAACGCCGTTAAGCTATCGGGTCGGGTTTTGGATCCGATAACCCGTTAACAGCCCTGACCAATGGGGATTTTCCATGTGAAAAATCATGATTGGCTGGAGGAAACACGTGCCGGCTCATCGTTGGGACAGATGTCATCCACTCATTGGACAGAAGGCGCCTATGATACGTCGACACATGGCACGGCCCAATAGAGGCCCATTCCTGTGAAAAGGCCGGCCCGTTTGACTTGGTCAAAAGATGGCGGCCCGACCCATGTAAAGCCTGTTAACGGCCTGTTCGCATATAGCTCATTTACAGGCCGCTAACCCAAGTCCCGTTACGCCCTACCCGAATTAGGCCCAGTAGCGTCATCTGGGCCATCGAATATGATTCCAGCCAATTTTCACTTCTGGCCCATCATGTCTTTCGGCCCATATGAGGCCCTATGTAACTCTTGGCCTATTAACGGCCCGTGGTGAAACTGGCCCGTAATGAACAATGTATCACTTTACACCCATTAACGGCCCGTGGTGAAACTGTCTCGTAATGAACAGTGTATCACTTTATACCCATTAACGGCCCGTTATTCCGTTGGGGCGTTTCTAGCCCATGTTATCTTTCGGCCTTCTCAGAGCCCATTCATTCTTGGGCTCATTTCCAGCATTCGTTTACTTATGGCCCGTTACTGTCATTTTCTGCTTGTGGGCGAAATTCAGCCCGTGGTTATAGTCGGCCCGTTTGTGGTCCGTTAATACGTTGGGCTGTTTTCATACCGTCATCAAATACGGCCTATTAACGATGGCCCGTTATGGTCGGCCCATGAACGGACGATTCAAACTCCAGCCCATTTACGACCATATTGCGGCCTGTTATTGGCCCATGTTTGGCCAATCGATCATACGACCCGTAGAAGGCCCATTGTTTCTACGGCCCGTAGAAGGCCCACTATTTCTACGGCCCGTAGAAGGCCCACTGTTTCTACGGCCCGTAGAAGGCCCACTATTTCTACGGCTCGTAGGAGGCCCAATGTCACTAGAGTAAATATTAGCCCATGGTTATTGTGGCCTAGTTTTAAAAAATAGGTTATTGCAGCCACTAGCAAACCGCGGAAAAAGAACTACTATGACTACAAGCAAACAAATAAACAAGACAACAAGGAAATAAATAAGCAAGCAACTTACGCTAGGCTATCACAGCTATCACACATATTTCATCCACTGGGCATCAAAGTTCGCCACCAGTGCAAATAAACGCGCCGACAAAAGAATATACAAAATTGAGAGCACTTCAGAAAGCACTAGGCCTGGCCAGGTCGGGCCCCCCAAATAGCTGAAGAAGCTGAGTAGACCTCAGTTGTGTCAACGATAGATGCATCAACACTAGATTTAAGGCATGATGGTGCGCATGGCAGTCCTCTGACATCTTCATTGCATCTTTGACTTCAAGTCGGAGCTGAGCTGAAGCAAGCCTTTCCGCTTTAAGTTGAGACTGAAGAAGTCGAACTGATAGAGGCAGCGACTGCACAAAGGTTGTCTCACACCTGCTAGTGAGTAGCTTCAACTCACTGTCTTCATCAAGACAGGACCTTGGGGTCATCTCGCTGTCCTCAAGATGGTTTGGCTCACTATCTTCCCTAAAGTTCTGCCTAGCGTAAGAGATACGGCTCTGAAAGAGAAACAAGGAGACACGTAACAGGTTTCACAATTATATAAGCAAATAAATGGATCTGTTCTGCATAAGGAACATGTTTTTACAACTACAATTTGAAACTGGTAGGTGTTGCAAACATCCAATCAGATGTAAACAGCAAAGCAAACAACAGTGGAGGAAATGATGCCTATCCAAATCTATACTAGAACAAAGTTTGAAGGCTTGAGAAGGATGAACTTACATTACATGTTAACACGGGTTGGACAAAGCCCTTCTCCATGTTGATGGAAGGATAATTCAATAAATTCCCCAAAGAAAATTCTTTATAAGCGTTGCCATTATTCTACATTTTGCAAAGAGTAAATATAGATCAAATAATATTGGAAGAAACAGAGGTTAATGAAGCTCAGGTGCAGACTGATGATACATAATCAAATAGCAATTAAATAAGTACAACGTTACAAGGCAAAAGGGAGAGAGGTACTAACAAGAGCAATGCAGAGCCCATTATTATTTTGAGATCGTATGATCCTTTGAGCAAGGAGATTCATCTGAAATTAGTTTTCATACAAGAGAGAAGGTAACGCACAAGCAGAAATTTAGGAGTTCAAATTTTGAATTGATATCATAGACAGTACCTGATGCTGGGCTCCCAGCAGTTCTAATAGGGGTTTGGCCACTAGAGTAGGGGTAAAGTGTGGTACAGTTGGGCCTGTGTTTTCTGTGGTTGCTGATCTATCTGATTTAACAGGTATCACTACCTTTTCCAAATACCTAGTTTGTACTCCTTGAGGATCTGCACTCACCCTCTTCCTTTTGGACATCTATTTTGAAAGAACAACATTTGACTGGAAAAATATAGTGTGACGACACATGGAAAAGGTACAGAAAATGGATAAGATTGGCATATACTCATGTATGATGCTTAAATTAAGCAGATGGTGTAACAAAATGGAAGTAATGCAAGAGGTCAGATGCAAAATATGTGCGACCAATACAACTTTTTCAAAGTTAGAGCAAGCACCTTGATGGGTGAGTAAGATAGGCCATCCTCCACCATGCCAAGTTTGTTAGCCAGTGGATCGTTCCGCAATATTCCTCTCGTGCACCCATTCTTATATTCATTTTGATAATGTTCAATATCTGGCATGCATGAAAACATAAAAACAAGTTAGATTTTCTTTGTAATGCAGAAGTGATTCTAATCCAATACCGCCTCCCTGTAAACCCCTTTGTGCTATCTCTGAAATTCTTTTAAAAGATGCCATGCATGCTGTAATTTGTTGTGTGCATTAATATAATGTGGCCTACTACTCAAAATATGAGAGCTCCATAAGTGATGAAACTTCGCAGATGACAGCTTCAACATATAGTAAAGAAGAACAAGTCGACCTGACCTGACAGATTCAAAATATACTAAGGGAGAACAAATCGACCTGACCAGTCGACCGCAAGAGAAGAGTATCATCTTAAAAAAGAGAAGAAGAGCAAGTAGATTGAAGATATTACTAGTCTTTCAATACAATGTCGGTTGGCCACCCATGATGAACCAGAGCGCACAGAGAAATACTATTCTTTCTGGTCTCTCCATATGTGGCTCACATGCATTTCGAAACTAAAGTAGGAACATTTAGCTAACCAATTAAACATCTCTCAGTTTTACTAATGTCAGCAATAATATCAGATATGACTTTGTACAACTAAGCTTGTTTAGCTCGATGGGTGGAGTAGTGCTATTACGACACGAACCACGTAGGCTGATTGTGGTCATCATAAAATGGGGAAAACATAAGCATGATGAGTACAGTGTTGACCGTGGCAGTGGGATGGCAGATCTAAAGCTGCAAACCGCGCAAAGGGTAGTTAGCAACCAATGCTTGCTTTGAAATAACAACTAAGATTTGGTATGGACAAGAAAGTATGGTCAATAAGTGACAAAGAAATGCAATTATGCTATCTCTCTATTTGTCGTGACATGCATTTGGAAACTCAAGTGGGACCTTTAGCTAACCAATTAAATGTGTCGGTTAACTAATATCAGTATCATATCACAATCATATTGAACAACTAAGCATTCAAATTCTGAGTGCGTGTTGTTTAGCTTGAAGGGTGGAGTAATGCTAGTACAACAGAAAGCACCTACGCAGATCATAGTATAGTAGATAAAAGGGGAAAACCCTAAGCATCAAGAGAAAAATCAGGAAAGTGGAACTAGCTGGACCAGTGGGTGGAGCACATGCTTTTCGAAACGAATATAGGAACATTAGGTGACCAATTAAACGTTCTCTGTTTTAGTGATATGAGCATCATATCAGATTCGTATTTCAACACGTAAGCTTTGGGTTGAGGTCTTGAGGACTAGTGCTAGCACCACACGAAGCATCTACGATGATGGTAGTGAATATAAAGAGGGGAAAGCATAAGCTTTACGAGTATAGTGCCCGTGCCATGGCGGATCTGAAGGTGCAAACCGGACAAATCTACTTCATAACCAATGTTTGCTTTCAACTAGCCACTACGATTTGGTACGGACAAGAAAAGTACAGTAAACAAATTACAATCTATTTTGTGGGTGAGATCAATAACTTAAGCACATATGGAAGAGTACCACCTCTCTTGCGACGCCGTGTAGGCCTATGCTGATACGTTGAGGGTGCTGCGGGTGCGATGGCTGTCGGCGGCGGGGAAGAAGACTTTAGACGGCAAACGGCCAGGTCGGGGGATATATCCTGTTGCCGTGGACGAGGCAGTCGTAGGAGCGGCAACGGCAAGGTGGACGACGGCGCCAATGAAGCGAGAGGAGGCGATGAAAGGATCCTGGTCCAGCGCCATGGATGAGAGACATCCATGTCTTGCAGTGGACGACGGGGTAGGGGTAGCGGCTCCAGCAAGGTGGGGGATGGGGTGGCGGATGGAGGAGG
>NC_041383.1:607852297-607856374 GCF_002162155.2 Triticum dicoccoides
AGTTATGAACTTATCCCCCGTTTAAAATTTCGGACATCACGTCGGTTGGGGATAGGACGGTAATCTCACATCTCCCAAATATTTGCCGGTAACTATTTCGGGCGAGGAGAGGGTGTTTTGCCGCCCACGATTGGCGCCCATGGTGTATGAACGGGGCTGACAGGTAGGGCGGTTGTGTCACGTCTGATGTTAGTTACACATCTGCCCCTATTTAAAATATTAGCCTACATCGATTTCGGACGAGGAGAGTTTGTTTTGCCGCCCACCGTGTATGAATGGGGAAATGGAGGAAGAGACACATGTCTTTTGGATGAGCTTGAATCAAATGTGTTTTGCCACCCACGTTTGGCGCCCACCGTGTCTGAATGGGCTCAGAGGTCGCCGTGTCACATCTGATTGAAGTTACTAGTCTACCCCTATCGACAACAGTGTAAATCCGGTCGATAAGGATGTCAAGTGTCAGGGGTAGACAGTAATTTCCATCTCGCAAACACTTGCTTCGGGCAACCCACAAATTATAGTGGGTGTTTAGCTGATTCGTTCAAAACTTGGGAGAATTAGCATTCACGTTCGCCCTGGGCCTTGGCAAACTAAATTCAAATCCAATTTTTATTCGATTACGAATATCCATAGATAATTATACATTTTGTTATTTATTTCTTCAAAACCACAACAAAGATTTCTTCCACCTTTATATATGATTATGATTTAGAAATGTCGCGATCTTCGAATTCAGTAGGTTGGATACACTCTGAGTCAAACAGTTATTTCAGCCAATACAATATGCTCACATGAAAAACAGTTCACCTTATGTCAATCATACAAGTACTGAGGATTACCTTGCCTAAAAAATCCGGATCATTACAACACATGGACAACATAGGGGGTCTTGCAACATAATACATTCAGAGACATGGCACAACATGCAAGTACAATAATGTAATGACAATTTCAACTGGTACTTAAAGAAGAACCGGGATTACCTTGGGCTTCAGATAGCAGAAACAGTAGGACCTCCTCCGTCTTCAAATGCAACATTCTTACTTCCTCCAATTCTTGGGTTGCTTGCATAATGCGTCCCGCTAATTCCGTAATTTCCAGCCTCAAGATAAAGATTACCTCATTCATGGCAGCCACACCATCTCTTTCTGCCTCTAGTAGAGCCTCAAGCACTATAATATCTGTGCTCAGACTGCTCTCTGGCGGTGTTGCCTCAGAACTGCTAACATCTGGTAACATGGATGGCGCACTGCTTCCACAAATAGATTCTGGGGTTGTACATTGTGTCCTAGTCTGAACGGCATCCTGAAAGGTTTTCGCTGGACATAAGTAAGAGATAGTTATCGTATGATCCAGGCTGTAAGCTTACATGGTAAACGACGGACGAATTATTGCCGAGCATGGAAAACTATATTTAAATGGTTCGAAGCAGCATCAGCCGAAAAGAAATTAAAATGGTAAGACGAAACTAGGGATGTAAGTGGCAAATAAACGACATTCGCCAGTCCCATCTTGTTAGTTTTTGCTCCCTCCCTAGTTCATTTTCCTCAAAAAACAAAAATTCTTTTGAACTATCATACCACTAGTGGACTTTAATCAGGATTAAACAAGACCCAGTTGACATCCCTAGTTTAAGGGAGTCTACCACTGCTATATTTAAGTTGCTAAGGCATCTAAGAAGTTGAAATAATCTAAGAAAGCACTTAACAATGTGGCCTCATATAAACTACGAAGACAGTCTTTTGATGAAGTCGAGAGGAAAAGTTAAGGACTCAAATGAAATAGGCATGCATTTCTTTATGATAGTACAACAGGCACTACTGACATATTAGCCAACTCAGGTATAGCATAACAACAAACAAGCATTCGAATCAAGCAATATAGCAAAGCAGACAACTGAACTATTTGTAATTCGGTAGGATTATAGGTTGAGGGCACAACCCAAGAAAGCAGCCCACTCGCATTACGTTTCACATGTACTAAAACACACTGGCTTACCATATGTTGCTGTGAAGTCTCGCTGCTGTTGCAATGTTCTTTGAAGATATCGTCAGCATCTCGTGGTTGCAAATCTAGTTGTTGTAGTTTATTCTGCACCCTCTATTTAGGTAAAATTAATTTTAATCGCATGCACTGGTCTGTATTGATCATCAATGGTTCATCTAAACTAATGAAAGAAGGGTGTGTGCATACATGACAATATATCTGCTTCCCTCTATTTTTATGCTTGTTCGAGGTGCCAGCCCCAAAAGAACAAATATTTTGCTTGATGGGGTTGGCAGCTCCATAATTAATAGAAGCATCAAATTAGTCATGCAACTTGGGAAGATCAAGAACACACAAACAAGTAATGAACAGAGGCTCGGAGCAGTGATGTAATAGCTAGCATCATAAAATGTAGGGTAAAACAAACAAAAAGCAGCGGAACCACATGCTAGTTTGCTGATGTGTAATTAAGCATAGAGAACATTAAGCAGTATGATGGAACCAACAGGTGGCATCAGAACAAAACTAAAGAATATTAACTATATGTGCACTGGTATGTAATTTAGCACATGTAACATGTTCACTGCCAGAAGTATGGCCCTACAGGTGCAAGCAGAATAACGCGTCTCATGAAAAACTGAATGATGCCCTGAAGAAATTCAAAGGTGCGGTGCTTATGCTAGGAAAGTGAATGTAGGCGCCGGCCGTTGGATAATAGTACCTGATTCTCGGCAGCGTATGGGTATCATTGTCATACTTGATAGCTAAGGATCGTCGATGGTGCTTGTGTTGCGGTTGAGTTTGGGCCGGCTGTCGCCGTTGATGAAGCGGCTCCGGTGCTACTGTTGCGGCGCCTGTCGACATACAAGAAATCTCATCTGTGGTAAGTGAACAGTTGCACGATAAAGAGAAAAAACGAAGGAATACAAATCGAAATAACCTGATGACGCTGGAGCGTCGGTAAAGCAGGGCCGGTGGAGTTGAATATGGCATCTGTGGAGCGGGTCCGGTGTAGTGGATGAAGGCTTCGGCGGACGCGTTGTACAGTGCTTTCGGTGAGGCGGATCTGTTGCTGCGGATGATGGCTTGTATGAAGGGCCAACGAAGGGGCGGACGAGGGAGTCAGTGAAGGGCCTACTCTGTGGTGGACGAGGGCGCCGGTTAAGCAGATCCGGTGCGGTGGACCATGATGGCGGTCAAGGAGATCTGGAGCGGTGGACAAGCCAGTCGCTGAAGCGGCTCCGGTGAAGTGGTGAGTTGGCAGTTGGGGGTTCCAAGGTGCGGAAGGTAGATCCGGCGGGGTGTGAGGTCCACGGCTACAGCGGAGGACTAGATTCGGCGGCTTGCCGTGGTTGAGGGGTCGGGGAGGGGAAGGGGAGGGGCTCTGGGGAAGAATGTTGGTGGCAAAGAGGGGAAAACAATGGAGTTACCAAAGCAGCCCTTTTCCGTTCATGTGGTAGGGGTAAAACAGGAATATCGCAGGGCTAAACTTTCGGGCGCGTGATATTTCGATGTCAGCGGGAAGTTTGAAAGCTTTTGGCGCCTAAAATTATAAGTATTCTGCTCTCGTATGGCCAACTATGATATCATGGCCGACAATTTGTTTGTTTTGCATGCAAAAAAAGTGCAAGTTTTGAAAATCAATGTCTCCAACTCGAAACTTAGATTGTCCATTCAATTCAAATATGGATCATTGAGCTACTACAAGCAAATACCATCATACGGTCCAATTCAAATGAAATTCCAAATGTGTTTATCCTAAATATGATGACAAAAGAAAAAATGCGTATGTGTATGAATAAAGTGGATGATTATAAAGTTTGAACATGCCCGTATGTGTATATCTCTAGGTTTGATATATGAATTTGAAATCACGAAATCCCGGCTTAAAAAATGTACCTCCATTTAAATGAATTACGAAGATAATGATGAAGTCGAATTCCAAAATTCCAATCTTAGGTTTGTAATTCTGGTACATCAAGGTATATCACACATGTTCAAAATTATCGTTATCTCATAGTACAAACTGTGAAACAAATTGATCAACCGTGAGTGCACAATATCTCAATTATGCTAAAGTCCCTCAAATAT
>NC_041383.1:607856793-607873441 GCF_002162155.2 Triticum dicoccoides
CTCTCCCCCAAACACCAACACACGAGCACATTAACACCCCTCTCTCTTCTAAAGTCCGGACCCCAACATAGGTCTCTATCACTTTGTCTCTCGGGCATGCACACATCTCTTCCCTCACTCTCTAGGTCTCCCGCTATCTCTCTTACCCAAGCACACGCACTATGTAGCGTGTATATTTCCCATACACACAAAACGCCGCCCCCAAACTTCTATCTCCCTAGTTATGTGGTTCTCGCGCACTCACCTCACACACCACCCCCACTGCAAACAAGCACACTTTGTCTCCTTGTGGACCACTCTCCTCTTTCTATCTCTCCCACATGCGGACCCGCCCCAGCTCCTTCCCTGTATACATATATGTCGTGACTCTTTGCATAGCTCCCTAATGTATAATCATTCTCGATTTCGCACATTGTTCTATACACCATCTATTCTAGATCTCTCATGAAGTCCCTATCACACACACAATGACTCGCTTCCCATGCATCTCCATTCATAGGCCAATTTTGGACAACATCAACATTGTCTCCCTATCTATACGCCACTTATGGACACAAATGACCCCTCTCGCCCCCTCTCTTCCTCTCTATCTCTCTCTGTCGCTAGCTCTCTCTTTCTCTCGCTCTCACACCCCTCTCCCACACACACACTTGATGTCTCTTCCAAATAGTCTGCTCCCCCTGCCCGCACCCGCGCTATCCCGCTACTACATATGTCACACCATTCCCCCTTCCCTTATACTAGGTTTACATCATCAGTGGTCTCTCTACTCCACATAGACTCTCTCCCTCTCACAAGCAAACGTGTGCACAAACACACATAGACACGCACAAACACCCATTTATCTGGATCCTCATCTCTCCCCATGTCCGCACGTGTATCTCACACACTCACTCTCTAATTATGTATATGTGTCTCCACCTTACACAACACAAAGCCCCATATACATGTCTCTCTCTATACTCCACACACATAGACACAAAGAATCTGTTATCATTGCCTCAGTCTCTAACATATCACAGACGCACATTGTCTCTCTCTCTCTCTATCTCTCTCGCAAACACGCTCAACAAGGGTTTCCACATGAATAACTTACCGTCTATTCATCAACAGTCGTGGCAGTACGGCGAACACGAGACGTGAAAAAGAATAAATCTACACGTGCTTAGACCACCTAGTATGACTACTAGGACTAGACCAAGCCAAAAAGCGCGCCGCCGTCACCCCCTCGTCGGTGACGGGGAAATCTTTGTTTTACACAGTTGAGATGTCATTGTGCTAAGGCCCCATATGCCGAGGCATTGGATAGAATGTAGATGCTAGTTACAGAAGCAAGTATTGATAATATGTTTGTATCTCCATACTTATATTTCTTCTCTTATAAAAAACCGAGTTGGTGATGATGGTACGTGTGCCATCTTGCAATATAGACCGTCCGATCTATATCTGACAGATGGAAATTAAACTAAAAGATACCCGCACCCCTCTCCACATTTGCAGACAAGGCCTTCCCTCGTTCATCCTTATCTCCAACAAACCTCATTGTTGAGCAATTAAGAAAGGAAGCCTCTGGAACAAACTGGCCTGGTGGCCGCTGCCGGCGTCGTTAATCCCCATGCCTCCGCTCAGTCCCCCACCAACCACCACCACACCCCACTCCTCTTCACCTTATCTCATATTTCTTGAGATATCATTAGTTTTACACATGGGATTACTCCCTCAAGGGTCAATCACAACAAGTGTTTTATAAAAAAATGCATCTTGATGTTCCGTGTGATGCACGGATCTTGCTAGTACTCCTAAACAAGACTAAGTTGGTGATGCTGGTGTGTCTGCCATCCATTGTTTCTGACCATTAGATCTACATCTAACGATTGTGAGGTAAGTTGTTGCCTTTTCTCACCAACATCCCACTTGTCTACCAATTTGTAGAAAAACCCATAATTAATATCTTAAAACCAACCACATCCCTCCCTGACCTCACCAAAACAGCCCAAGGAATATATTCTAATTGAAACATAATATATCTCTAGTGACATATGTATATCAAAATTAGAGTGTTTTGTACCAAGTTTGTGAATAAGTATTATTCTAATTATGATTCATTGCAACGGACATGAACATTGCTAGTATTTCCAACCATGCATTTTTTCCTAGTATTCCATAGTTTCGAGTTTTCCATCAAGATATTAGTCACTCATGGTTGATATTTACTTTCAATCATGTACACATATGCGCTATGTAACTAGGCTTGCTTATTGGCTTCCAAAGCTTAACTTTCACTCCTACTTACAATATGTAGAGTATTTAACAAAAAACTACCACTTTCAACTAGCCCTAGGAAGAATCTATTGTACAAAAAATAGCAAAAACATACCCAAAATTTCTTAATCCACGCCAAAAACTACTACCTAGTACTCCTATCAATTAGGTTCATTTAAACCCATTTATGAAAGGGTTGGCCCACATGTCCGTGCTGACGAGGCAGCTTAAACCAACACATTTTGTTTGACCGTTGACACGAGGGACCCACATCTGACCTTCTATCCTGTTATTCCCCCTTAAATCATTATTTTTCCTGAACATTACTTCAAACAGTACTGATGCGTGTTCGTCAGTGGCGCCGGTGATGAGCGAGTTGGCCGTCGCTCCGCCGGAAGGGCCGGACGCCGCGCTGGCCTCCGCACGGGTTGGCAGGCTGGCCCGAGCGTGACTCATGAGCGAGCAAGCCGCCGCACTGTCCTTCGCTTGAGCCAGATGGCTGGCCTTAGCGCGACACGTGCGAGCAAGCCGCCGCGCTGCCGTGCCAATCTAGCTAGCAAACCTTGCATACAAGCAGCTGGACGGAGCTATCTTGGCTAGCTAGTGGCCGCGAGCACCGGATGGAGCTGGCATCCGGGCTGCCGCAACATGGGCTCCGCTCCGCCGGCGGTTTTGACCTCGCCTTCTGCCGGCGGCGGTAGCTGCGGCCCATGGCCGAGGATGACTAGGTGGACGGGACGGAGGTAGGAGGTCACTCGAGGATTTTTGTTGGTAAGAGCATGTACAATGGTTGATAAGGTAGTCTTATCTTAAGTTTGCCACGTATGCAAGTGGTAGTAGTTTCCTGGCATTTTAGTGGTTTCTTGCATTATAGGGGTTTCTTGTAAGGAACAATGTACGTACTACTAGCGACAAAAGGCGATTCTAGGTTGCGTTGTACTCCAACGAGTACTACTAGCGACAAACGGGAGTGTATACCTCTCATTTTGTGGGTTCGATCCCGGCCGAACGCACATCGGCCTTTTTTTAAATAGTACTACTACACTTTGCTGTGAGCCAATATTTTACACGGGTAGTTTGAGTTTTGAAGTCAAACGGACGTGCGGCCCCACAATCTGGGTGCACGGGATAGCCTAGCCACGTGAACGGGTTTTCCTTCCCAGCATCCCATGGCTCTCGTGCTCGCCCTAGCCGCACCTCACTTGCAGCTTCCTCATCAGCTAGTAGCATATTTAAACTAGCGCCTCCCAATTAAGCCCGAGGAGCTGGAAAAGCCTGGAGGGGCATTGGGAACTGTGCAATATGGCTCTGCACGTAAAGTGCTCTACTATACCTTGTGGAGTTGCACGCATGGACTTCACTCATTATCGGCTCTACTATAAAAGAAATTCCTATTGACGTGTTTTTTTTGAAACGGAGGCAAAAGCTTTGCTTCATCTCTTCATAAAGAAGGAACTACTAACAAAGTTCGACGAGATCCATTACACCTCCACAAATGGAAGCGAAAAGCCTAGTCTCGTTGTATCAAATAACTCAAATGTTCTTCCCCCGCAGTAAGCGTCGCTGATAAACAGGCTGCTAGTGTGTGCGTGAGAGGAGCGGCTGAGTAGGCCAGCTACGTGAGAGGAGCGGCTGAATAGAGCACCGAGAGTACCCACTAGGCCACTACGCAGGTGTACTTTCCCTGCATTGATAGTACATCGATGGTTCTAGAGAACAGTAGTACCCTCCACTTCCAACTGTAGCTCCTTGGCCCTGAGATTTAAGAGTTCAAAACTGGTGCACTATACTAGAACTAGACAAGAAGTACAGTACATCGCACTACTAGATGAGAAAAGTAGTACTAGTACTGCTACAGTACGAGTACGTACTCCTCCGTCACATAATGTAAGACATTTTTTGCACTAGTTGGCGTGTACAAAAAATGGCAAAAACATACCCAAAATTTCATAATCCACGCCAAAAACTAATACCTAGTGCCAAAAATTTCTTAATAGTGCTATTGTTTATAGTATAATGCAATCCCATAACGTTCCACAATGGTAGTACTAGTACTAGCAAATAAAGCCTCACCCCTTCGATGAGGAACGATCTACAGTTGGAAGGGACAAGGCCCTGCGGTTACTACGCTCTTATCTCCTTCTCGCCAGTTCCCCTCCCCCCGAAGAGAAGGCAGTTCGTCGCTGCTCCCATGGATTCGCCAGGCGGTTCTCCTCCTCGTCGGGGCTGGGAGACCTTGGACGACGATCCTCTGGGAGAAATTTCACGCTGCTCCGATGTCCTCACCGCCGCAAGACTCGGTGCTTCTTGCACCAACTTTTTCAAGACGCTGCTTAAACAGGCTTGGGAAAAGGCCATGCTTGTTGGTCTTCCATGCGTCCTCGAGGATAAGGTTCTTCTATGGGACAATCCTTCGAACAGTCCACCGCTCCCTGGCCATGGTTGCACGTTGACTTAGCTAGAGTTGCCGACGTTGAGAGGAAGTCGGATTTCGTCCGATGAGCACGTCAGTAATGGAGTTTGATCATGTAGTACTTAGTTATTCCATTTCCATCCCGTAATTTCTCCGCTGCCCACCGTCTTATATATAGGTCTGGGTCGGTGCCAATGAAGATTGGCTTGCATACCTCCGGCCGGATACCACCATCATTTTGCACAACATCCACAGCAGTGCGGCCGTTCCGGTAGACCCCTTCTCCACCATTGGGATCGGCCTTCCGGCTGGCTGTGCTTGAATACATATGATGATGCCTACATGAGATTGAAGAAGATAGCAATTGCGGACCCGTCGACAAAGCGACGCGGCTACGACGATTACTATCTCATCGCGGTGTTCGACATAAGGATTGCCATCAATGCAATAGGAAGTAACAGCAGAGGCTGGCGCATGTTGGCAGCAATAGATTTGTACCCCTACACGTTCGAAGACGCCGTGCGCCATCTAGGCCGCATCTTTGCGGTGACAAGCCAGGGGACTTGTTTCATCTGGTTGCCATCCTACGGTACGGGAGATTACAAATGGAATGCATAAACCATCATTTTGCATCCCTAACGGTACTCCATTATTTTGCAGGGAGCAGTCATCCCCCGATCAAAATAAGATCGCCGATCCTGGATGTGCATTTGCATCCGCGATTCGGTCTTACCTGGAACCTTGTAGCTGACTTTGGCATATTGGGATCAACTATCTTAGCAGTCGTTACCCATGGTACCACTGATGTGCAACATGGTCACACAATCTACCATGATCGGACCGCCACCATCTACCCAGGTATTCCATTTTTTAACTATCTCGCCTTCTATTTCATTGTTGTACTAGTAGTATACTTAGTAGTACTAGTAGGAGTACTTTTTACCTTGGAGGACGCGTATAGCTAGCTAGGCCCTTGAAGACTTGAACCCACTAGCTACCACCATTTTTGTTTTTCCATGTCTTACTATCTCATCCATGTAGCCAAGAGTGTGGCTATATATAATAAGCCAGTTATTTTACTTCCTTTATACCAGAGTAGTACTATTTGCTGCACAATATTACTGACCGCCATATTTGAGCACAACATTATTATGCATGGACCTTGACTATGTACGTCATCATGTGTCCAAATCTGGGATGTCGCGTGTACCAGAGGAACGACGCCGAGTTCGACCCCCGTGATGCTACGTGGGTGCCGAGGAACACTCTTGGAGAGTACTCGCTTTTCATCAGGGATAACTACCCCATTGTGAAGCGGATGCCACCTTCCGTGCATGACACGGAAGGCCTGCCGTTCATGAAGCATGGTTGTGTCTTCATTGCGCACCGCCGGATGAACATCATGCTCGGACACGCTATCCCTGATTTATGCCGCTTCAGCTTGGATGAGTCTCCATCGTGTGGAACGAGACTAGAAAGCTGCGACAATGATTCCCGTTGCCCACCGCTATGGATCATGTCATCCATGAAGAACACCTGGGACTGGAACCTGGAGGAGGACATGTAGCCCATCTATAATGTGTAAGTGGAGTACGGTAATTGTGAACGGTAGCGCTGTGAATATATGTGGACTAGTCGTGCACAAACTTATCACATGAATTGGAGATGAACTTGTGTGGCATAGTGGCATTTGTCCTTTAGAATTTATTACTAGTAAATGTGTTATGTGTACGTGCAACTTGTGTGGTTGTTGCACGGGCTCCAACACACTCTTTGAGAAAAAAAAGGTGGCACAACTTTGGATATACGTGACGTGGTGGCATCATACAGTTGCATCGTTCGCTATAGTTGTAGTACACTCCTACTAGGACGACAACTTCTATAAAACCTTGCGCTTGGCTCTTTTCCTCTTCGGGAGGTTCAACAGTTCGTACTCGTGTGAACCTTGCACTTGGCTCTTCGCCTCTTTGGAAGGTCCAGCAATGATGATACTACAGTACAATATGCTTCTGGCAATCTGACACCGATTGAACTGATGCACATCCACCGCGAGGGCGAGGGCGAGGGCGAGGGAGAGGGAGAGGGCGCTGTAGTCAAAACCCTCTCCTCGTCCTGCAAACCATCGCGCGCGTGGGCGATGGAGAGGCGTAGTAAGCAAGCTTCTCCTTGTTCGGCGAGTTGACGGGACACATCAAACCAGTACTAGTACCAGTAGTAGTCCATACTGCGTCCTTTCCGATTAATATGGCTTAATTTGAAACTAGAAAAATACACTAGCGTTCAACGTATGTAACAATATGCTCTTTATAGTCACTATATATAGTTTTGCGGTGATTATACGATCCTAGCTCATCGTAGAGCACTGTATTGCACCCTACTGACCGGCCACATAGTCGACGTGGCACTTTGTTGACTGGTTAAATTGTCACCTAGTTTCTGGGTCCCACCTGTCAGTTGGCAGAGCAAAGAAATCAGTTAAACAAAACTTTACGCAGGCGCGACACGAGTCCAACCCTTGCGTGCGAACCGCCCTGGCTGTGTATGTGAGTGCATGCACGTGTACTCCCTCGGTCTTCCAACAAAGAGTGTACATCGTCTATAAGGCTGGTCATAGTGGAGAGTAACATATACTAGTATCATGCATATGATACTAGTGTATGATACTACATCTATAGTGCATAGTATCATAAAGTAGTATCATAGATGGTCTCATTTATTGCCATGCATGACACACACTCCCTCCTTTCCGGTTTATAGGGCTTATCTCAAAATTTTAGTTTTTCCATTTTATAAGGCTCAATTTGGTTGTAGCATAACATTTATTGTGTTACGGTATCTACCTATGTTACTACTACCCTCTCTCTCTTCTTTAATTGTTTGCCACATAAGCATGTTTGCGAGTCCCAAGTACATGATACTAGTTATGTTACCCCCACTATGGCCAGCCTAAAACAAAGAGTGTAGTACATGATGTACATCTACACTTCCAATGCATTTAGCCTTCATTTAATCTTCTTCTCTCAATGGTCGCATGCACACATAAGTCTGATACTTTTGGGCGTTAATTATGCCCCGATCGATGTGTAAATCTCTAAATGTACAGTCTGTCACGGACGTAGGGAGTAGCTTGAGCACTTGAGCATGAGCGTGTGTGTTGCATCGTGTGGTGTGTGCCGCATGGGTACGTGAGTGTTGCGTTCGTCCATGTGTACGTGCGAGTGTTGCATGTTGCATGCATGCATGGGGCGTACTCCCTCCCATTGACATGTTCATATTTCAAGCTTCCTCGGTTCCCTCCATATGGTGATACTCCCTCTATTCCCAAATACGGAGTAAAAGCCTCCCTCTTTCCCCAAATACGGAGTATTTGTCTTTCTACAGATTTCAACAAGTGACTAGGTACGGAGCAAAATGAGTGAAGTGCGTGTAGAGGCATAGGGATACTGTAGAAAGGAAGTCCTCGCGATCCATTATTCCCCATCTCGGTCAGAGAGAACTATTGAACTAGTCTTCGCAGTGAAGTGAAAATACACGCTGCAGCAGATGGGACACGTAATTAATAAGCTGAACCAGCGTGTTGGTGTTACTAAATCAGCCTTACCCAGTACTGCCATCATGTTTGCCAGCAGAGCACGCTTCCGCAAATACTCCTACGCACCTCTGTCCTGCATTAACTGATATATGGGCCCTCTTGTGGTAGACCCACATGTCACCGGTGTAACTATTTACACTCCGAAGGACGGTATATCCTGGTAGTAGTACTAGTAGAATTGAGATTTAATGCACTTTCTTCCCCGTCTTCCACTCTTCTTCCTCCTCTCTTCTTCTTCCTCCTCTCTTCCCCATCGTCGGCCGCACACCATTTACCCCCGCTCCCTGCTCGCCTGCCCGCGCCATCTTCCTTGGTAGCTCGCGCGTACCATATCCCCCACTCACTGCTCGGCCACACGAGGAGAAGCTTCTTTGCTCGACCGCCCGAATCCACTTCCCCGCTGGCTCGCAGGCACCGAAAATCCCAATGGCAGAACCGACTGACACGGAGAGCCGCGATTGGAATTCCCTCCCCGATGTTTTCTTGGAGCAGATCTATAGTCGTATGGACCTACTGAGCACCGTCTGTCTGGCCGCATGCTCGGTGTCTTTGTACTGTCTACTCGTCTGCAACCGACCGGCTCTTTTCAAGACACCCTGCTTGCTGATGCCCGATCCTCGCTGGTGGCCCAGACACCGAATTGACGATCCTACGGAGGTTGCCATGGTGCCCCTCGACATGCTACCACTACCTGTCCACCTATCCTTCATGCGCGACCACTACTGGGCGGGCATGAAGGCCAACTGGATCGTCCTCATCCACCACTCCGGTAGTCCGTGGCATCTCGTGGATATCTACACCCAGCGAGAGATCACCCTTCCATCGTTGGATTCCGCCGCCATTGAGCCTCGCGGCCTGCCTGACACTCCTGCCTACTACGCACGAGACGCGTCAAGCTTTTGGCTCGACCTCTGTTTGTAGAAAGTTGTAATCTGCGAAGTGCCCACACCATCAGAAGACTACATGGATTACAAGCTCATTGCCTTGTTCAACATGGGATTAGTTTATCTGGAATCTGGTCGCCATACATGGTTATGGCTCATCATCAATCCTGTTGAGGCAACATTTATGTCTGATGCTATAGTGCATGATGGCATTGTTTACGCGGTCGACGCACAGATTGGCTGCCTATACTGGTGGAATCTATCGTCGTGTAATTGTTCTATCTCATCTCATCTTTACCTTATGAATACGAGTGCCTGTTCATTTGTTACAAATTTAGAATACAAAGCATGTCTATAACCACATCATTGCTATATGTTCCTCTCATTTCCTAGATTTTTATGACCACACATGTTATTGTTAGAGTTGATATGAGAACAATTGGCATCTATTGATTGTTAGAATACATATTATGAGCATAACATCATGATTGCTATATGTTACTCTCATTTACAAGATTTTTATAACAATGCATGTTATTGCTTAGAGTTGATATGAGAACAGTAGTAGTAAGTGCTATGGT
Organism: Triticum dicoccoides; assembly: GCF_002162155.2. Lineage (NCBI taxonomy): Eukaryota > Viridiplantae > Streptophyta > Magnoliopsida > Poales > Poaceae > Triticum > Triticum dicoccoides. The sequence goes on from NC_041383.1 coordinate 607,866,526, forward strand.
AGAATATGAGTAGGCGCTGTCATAGCTGTTTTTCTCTCATTGTTACATGGTGTTTGAACCATGACATATTGCTAGAATATGAAAGCCATTGGCTTATTTTTTTAACTTGGGGTATGATTATGACCACGACATTGCAATTCTCTGTCTATGATATGTGTCACTGTTATAATAATCTTAATTCCACACATACTTTGAACATGATTGTTTATTTTTGTCCTTTTGGTCTCCAATTTGAATTGTTGCAGCAGACGCAAATGCACTGGCCTTCATGATTCCAGGACCTGGAATCGTACCAGCCGATGGGTGGTTGTTTATCGCTCGTTCAGCTGACAGTGGTCATTTGATGCTCATTCGCACGTACCAAATTGAGCAAACCATTACATCAAACCACATGCAGTACAATGCGTGGGGCGTTCGTGACATTGATGGCTATGGCTGCTTCATGTTCGAGAAAGATCCCAGCTCTGTTGGGCCAGGCATATTCAACTGGAGGTGGGTTTATAGCCTTGGCAACCACTCCTTGTTCCTCAGGCTCAATTATCCGATCATCCAACCAATCATCGATCATATCATCGGCGATGATTACCATGCTATGCAACGTCCATTCACGAGGGGGACTGTGTTTACACATGATACCATGGGTTTCAAGAATCACTATATCCAGAGATTCGTCGACACATTTTGTTGCCAGATAATCTTAAGTGTGTGAAAGGCATCAAGATTCCATGCGATGGATGGCTTTTGCAAACCCGACATGCAGAGATGTGGTTCATGCCAACAGCAAATATGCACAACTTGATTCGTGCTGATATATAGACTGAGCCATTTATTCTGCTGCTGTAGCACGATCCTCTTTTGTTGGATATTATGTACTGTTGTTAGTTTGAAGCACTCATCTGGTTTGAAGGATAGTAGATACCTTCCTGGGATCAAGTGCATCCTAACTCACCTGCGTAGGATGTACTGATAATGATGATGGAGATGCTGTGCAGAAGCCATATATATATATATATCATTTAGGCTTCAAGTGCGTACTTGTTAGTTAAACCTATGTATAAATTGTGGCACGAAATACGACTAGTAAGTAGTACAGTAGCAGTACTAGTATACGTCGGTCAAATTATTCATCATGTCCACACATTGAATTGACGTGACAACACGCTGCGCGTGAGGTGACACAAGAATCCCGAAGGTGTGTTCGGGTATTCTGGACTTCAGATTTGGAGTACCACTTATCTGTCGAAATCTTTCATCATTCACTTAAAACAGTCGATTCATATATTGAGTACCATATAACTGGAATTACCAATGCAAGTCGAAGAAGGATTGGCTGGTGCTGCCGGCTGGCGTCAAGTTCGATCCCACGGATCAGGAGCTGATCGAGCACCTTGAGGCCAAAGTGAGTGCTGACAGCGCGAGATTTCAGTCTCTCATCGATTTGTTCATACCAACCATCAACAGCGAGCACGGCATATGCTACACCCAACTTGAGAAACTTCCAAGTAAGACACTGATCGGCCGTCTACTTGCACAAACATATTCCTTTGTTTGTAGCTCTATTTTTCTTTTTATACGCAGACCTGGTGAAGCAATTACAATTTGACAGTTAATAAAAAGTGAAACAAGTGGCTGCAACATGCCAAAGATGTTATGAAAAATGCCAACTACGTACACTAAAACCTGTATTCCACAATACTGCAGGTATCACACTGAGTGGCCTAAGGAAGCATTTCTTCCAGCGCAATTCCAGGGCGTTCAAAAGGGGCACGTGGACGCGTCGCAAGATACAGTCGGAGTGCGGCATGCATGCGATGTGGCACAAGACCGGCAATACCTTGCCGGTGATGGTTAACTACCGGAAGACGGGCAGCAAAAAAGGTTCTCGTGCTGCACACCAACAAGAACTTCGACCAGGAGAGGACCAACTGGGTGATGCACCAGTACCACCTCAGGGACCTGGAGCAAGAGAAGGAGTGGGAGCTGGTCCTCTGCAAGAGTTTCTACCAGACGAACACTAGGGCCAGGAGTAAAAAGATTATAAGTTAGTTTGGTATTGGTAGTTGTACTACCTTGTCGTCCGCATGTTGGTATTGTTGTTAACGATCTTTTGGTATGAACTTGCATTTGCTTCCAACCATCATGCCGAGGGTCGACGTGGATATAAAGCTGAATCATTTGTTTCGAAACGAATTTTCAGGCACCTGATTTTTATTTGATGGGTAGCATAAGCACCTGCCATTCGAATTCCCAGTTCTCCAATTTTTTCGAAACAAGTGCATGCACATATTTTCATGATAAAAAAACAATATCCGTGCTGCATCCCAGTTATCAGTCTGTACTTGAAGAATTCTCTCGTTTATTGAGCACGTATATTGTTTTTTCAGGTCGAGCAAGTTTCAACTGGGCTGTAGACTGCCCAGGGTTGGTTTTGTTTTTACCAGGCCCAGCCCATGACGACAACGGGGCACAAAGATCCAGTAGGTATCTACTAGCCTCTGGCCCGCCAGCGTTAGTTATATTTTGTCTTACAACATCCGCAGGCAGTTTTTTTACTGAATCAAACACACAACCCAGTTCTATTTTCCTCTTGAAATGCATGTCCTACATCCGTTTTCTAATCTCTACCTATAGTTTTACTAGTTCATATACACGTATCATTATATTGAAAACACATAAAATTCCCTTTTCATATTTACATCCTTATTTTTGTTGTTTTTTCCCACCCAGCGTTGATTTTTTTACCATTGGTTTTCCCTTAAACCAACTCAATTGTCCCCTGTCTTATTTGCTTACAAAAACAAAACGATTTTTTTTGGCAAATCAATAAGTTCTTAAAAAATGTTTAACATTTCGGGATTACAACAGTTCGGACTCCACCGAAATATGCAAAATAAGGTTGACAGCTGGGTCCACAGCCACAACCCAGTTTTTTTGTGACTTGCCAAGTAATTCGCTTTGTCAGGCCTGTTGGGCTGCAAATCTTTCAAGACGAGGAGAGATTTCATTCGGCTGGCCGAGAATATGGCCCATCAGTAATGAGAAATGGGCTGTACATTTTTAAAACACATCTAACCGGCAATTAGTTTCAAATATTTTTTTTTATTTCGAAATTTTAAATTACATTAATTTTTATGCATGGAGAACTTGTTGGATTTTATATTGATATACATTTATTTTTAAATTCAGTTTGAATGTGAGTCGAAATTTCGGGATTGAAAACAGTTCGGACCGAACCGAAATATGCAAAATTTCATATAATGTTTTAACAGTGGCCACAATATGGGTTGTAATGCTAACAAAAAGAATATGGGCTCCAAAAAAAACCTTAAGAATTAGCAAATGGGCTGTAAATTATTAGAAATAATGGCAGATGGGATGTATGCTGTTTTCCACATATTTGAGGCTTTGCTAATAAAAAGGTTGACACACAAGCAGTGACTGTTGGATGGCCATCCAACGACCGTCGTGCTTCTTCAATCTCTGCCACTCAAACAAGCGCCGGCGGGACTGCCTGCTCCCTCCTCCCCGCGGCCGGCTGTGCTGCTGTAACGCCCTCGATGCGGCTATATCTCCCACGTGTCGAAGCATGACTTAGAGGCATAACCGCATTGAAAGCAATGTCGCAAGTGAGGTAATCTTCGCACAACCCATGAAATACATAAGGGAAAAGATACATAGTTGGCTTACAGTCGCCACTTCACACAATACATAAATAAACATCCATCATCCAGATTACACTCAAGGTCCGACTACGGAACCAAAATAAGAGAAGACTACCCCAAATGCTACACAGATCCCCGATCGTCCCGACTGGGCACCTCTACTAATCATCTGGAAATGATACATAATAACGTCCAAGGGCCTCATCAAATTCCCACTTCAGCTCAGTTGCGCCATCTGCGCCAGTATCCTCGGCACCTGCATCTGTTTTTGGTAGAATCTGTGAGTCACGAGGACTCAGCAATCTCACACCCACGAGATCAAGACTATTTAAGCTCATAGGTAGGAAAGGTGTAATATGGTGGAGCTGCGGCAAGCACTAAGCAAATATGGTGGCTAACATACGCAAGTGACAGCGAGAAGAGAAGCAACGCATCGGTCGAGAAACTAGAAGCGATCAAGAAGTGATCCTGAAACTACTTACGTCAATCATAACACAAACCGTGTTCACTTCCCGGACTCCGCCGAGAAGAGACCATCACGGCTACACACAGAGTTGATGTATTTTAAAGAGGTCCAGTGTCAAGTTATCTACAACCGGACATTAACAAATTCCCATCTGCCTCATAACCGCGGGCATGGCTTTTGAAAGATTGTATACCCTGCAGGGGTGTCCCAACTCAGCCCATCACAAGCTCTCACGGTCAACGAAGGAATAGACCTTCTCCCGGGAAGACCCGATCAGTCTCGGAATCCGAGTTCGCAAAACATTTCGACAATGGAAAAACAAGACCAGCAAAGCCGCCCAATGCGCCGACAAATCCCGATAGGAGCTGCACATATCTCGTTCTCAGGGCACACTGGATGAACACTACGTACAACTAGAACCAGCCCTCAAGTTTCCCCGAGGTGGCGCTGCAAGTGGCTCTAGTTTGGACCAACACTCAGAGGAGCACTGGCCCGGGGGGGTAATAAAGATGACCCTTGGGCTCGCGAAAACCCAAGGGTAAGGGCTTAGGTGGCAAATGGTAAAACCAAGGTTGGGCCTTGCTGGAGGAGTTTTATTCAAAGCGAACTGTTAAGGGGGTCCCATAAATCACCCAACCGTGTAAGGAACGCACAATCAAGGAACATAACACCGGTATCACGGAAACTAGGGAGGCAAGAGTGGAACAAGTCACCGGGCATAAGGCCAGGCCTTCCACCCTTTACCAAGTATATATGGTGCATTAATTTAAACAGGAGATATTGTGATATCCCAAAATAACCAAGTTCCGCCCTGGAACAACCTTCATCTCCACCTGCAACTAACAATGCTATAAGAGGGGCTGAGCAAAAGCGGTGACATAGCCAATCAATGGTTGCTGGGACAGGTTGGTTAGAGGTTTGTCATGGCAATAGGTAGGCATGGTAAACAAAGGCAGGCAGGGCTAACATAGCGAAAGACCGAGTACTAGCAAGCAAAGATAGAAATGATTTCGAAGGTATGGTCATCTTGCCTGCAAGGTTCTTAGAGTTGTCGAAGGCTGGATCCTCGTTAGCATACTCAACAGGTTCCTCGTGCATGTACTCATCTCCCGGCTCTACCCAAAGCAAGAACACAAGCAAGGAACCACAATAAATCACGGTGCAATGCGCAAGCAATATGATGCAACCCATGTCATGATATGCGGGATGTGGTATGCAATGCATATGCGTGCTTCGGAAGGAAAGATGATGAATAAGGCATCAACTTGGCAAACCAAGTATGCTGCTGGAAAGATGAGATGATTTCGGTTGAAATCGATATAAAGATCACCGGGAACAGATGCACGGTTTGCAAATGGCAAGCAAGACAAATATAGCACAAAGCTGCGATTAACAGCGCGATGCTACTTAGCATGCAACAATAAACTATGCTACAACACCCCAACATAAAAACAAAACATATGGAGATCATCTACAGGAGATGCTTTTAAAAAAGAGGAACACTGAGCTACGGCTAAATCACATCATAACAGGTTCAAACAAGCATGGAGAAAGTGCATAAAATTATCAGGTTGGACATGGCAGAAGCAACATCACGAAGCAATGTTCAGAGCAGGTTATCAACATGCTATAGGAACTTATAATAGCAAAACAAGGCATGGCATGAATCTACTCAAAGCATAGATCAAAAGTCCCTTACTGACCATAAGCCAAAAAGGATCAGAAAATATGATGGCACCCACGTAAACATAGCAAGTTTCGTTAACAGATTTCAGCAAACAAAACATGGCATTGAAATAATTACGAAGGCACCTTCGTGAGCTCGATGCACTCACTACAGAGCACCTCATGATAAACTAAGCATACATCCATCAAAAAGGCATGTCATAGAAGCTATACATGGCAAGAAACAACATCATAGCATACCCGGACCAACTACAACAAGCTCGGCCAAATTGAATAACATGTAAACAATCTGCCAGGAAACATTTTGAAGCAAAAGTAGAGCACGAAAATGACATGCTAGACTACTCCATAATTGCAACCAGGACCATGGATGGATAGAGCAAAACCATGTTTTCAAAACACCCTTACTGAAGTACCTCAAAATATGCATGGATCTCTCTGTAGCAACATGTATACATGGCGTGAAAATTACAGCAGAACAGGAACTAAAATCAGCATTAACACGAAGCCTAGTTTGCATGCTTGTGCTAGTCACCACATTGATCACAAAAATACATAGTAAGCACCTTTGTAAAGAAGACATAGCCTAGTTCAAAACACATTTAGGGATCACCCTCATAGGATGCACACATCAATCATGGCAAAATTGACAAAAGAGCTCGTGCTGATAAGAATCTGAAACTAATGATATGAAGCACTCTTCTAACAGCATTTCAGGCATCAAGATGACATCAAATGTAAATGATGCAATGTAATGAAATGATGTACTCTTCGAGACGAACAATTTGACATATTATACGCACGAAACGGAGCAACGGGTGCCAAGATGTGATGCAATGAACATGCGATGATTTTAACATTAGAAAAAGACAGACGAAAAAAACGGGGGAGAAGAAGTCAACCGCTGAGTGTCCCAATCGGATCTGGGCGCGCTGTACGAGGTTCGTCGGCCGGAGCGGGAGGGAGATGGCTGGAGCAACGGCCGGAGCGGGCTGCCGGAGAGGAGCGTCGGGGAGGCCGGAGTGGAGGAGGGCGGAGGAGATCCGCGCGCGGGCGGCGGCGGCGCGGCGGAGGCAGGTCGGCGGCGGCGCGGGACCGCGGC
>NC_041383.1:607873825-607914210 GCF_002162155.2 Triticum dicoccoides
GCGGCGAAGTGGGCGCGGGTCGCCCACGTGGCGGCGCCCGATTCGTCCGGCAGCGCGGGCGGACGTGTCCGGCCGTGCCGGATTTCGTCCGGCGGCGCGAGGGGAGCGGGGAGACTAGGGTTTCGTCCAGAAATTCGGGGGAGGGGTCTATATATAGAGGTAGAGGGAGCTAGGAGTGTCCAAATGAGGTGTAGTTTTCGCCCACACGATCGTGATCGAACGACCGAGAGCATGGAGGGGAGTTAGATGGGTTATTGGGCTGTTTTGGAGGGGTGTTGGGCTGCAACTTAAAAGAGGCCTTTGCGGGAGTGCGGTTAACCGTTGGAGTATCAAACGAGCTCCAAACGTCCCGAAACTTGACAGGTGCTCTACCGGTGCTATACCAGGGCCACTTGGCAAGGCTCGGTCCATTCCGAGAATGTTCAACACCTGCACACGAAAGGAGACAAGAGGGGTGCGCCGGTGCATGTGGGAGTGTCGGATTGCGAAATGGACAACAGGGAAAATGCTCGGATGCATGAGACGAACACGTATGCAAAAGAGATGCACATGATGGCATGATATGATATGCATGACATGAATAAAATGAAAAACAAAAGACAAAACCCAACCACGGAGGGAATATCATATCACATAGCCGAAAATGGCAAGAGTTGGAGTTACAAATATGGAAAGCTACATCCGGGGTGTTACAACACTCCACCACTACAAGAGGATCTCGTACCGAGATCTAGGACTGAAAGAACTCCGGATATTCAGAACGGAGGTGATCCTCGCGCTCCCAGGTGGCTTCTCGGTTGGAATAGTGTGACCACTTCACTTTCAGGAATTTGATTGACTTGTTGCGGGTCTTGCGCTCGGTTTCTTCAAGAATAGCAACGGGGTGCTCATGATAAGAGAGATCTTCTTGGAGGTCGATCTCTTCGAAGTTGATAGTGCGCTCAGGAGTCTTGAAGCACTTGCGAAGCTGTGACACGTGAAACACATCGTGCACGTTTGCAAATTTGGATGGAAGCTCAAGTTGATAGGCGAGATCGCCTCTTTTTCCAATGATCTTGAAAGGACCCACATATCTAGGGGCAAGCTTCCCTTTGATACCGAAGCGATGAGTGCCTTTCATTGGAGAGACGCAGAGGTAGACATGGTCTCCGATTTCAAAAGCCAAATCACGGTGCTTGCTATCATAGTAACTCTTCTGTCGCGATTGCGCGGCTTTGAGGTTCTCACGAATGACTTTGCACATTTCTTCGGCTTCTGTGATCAAGTCGTTGCCAAGAAGTTGGCGTTCACCTGTCTCAGACCAGTTGAGAGGAGTACGACACTTTCTGCCATATAGAATTTCGAATGGGGCCTTGCCCGAACTCGCTTGGAAGCTGTTGTTGTAGGAGAACTCGGCATATGGAAGACAATCTTCCCACTTCATGCCAAAGGAAATGACACAAGCCCTGAGCATATCTTCAAGAATTTGATTGACTCGCTCGACTTGGCCACTTGTTTCAGGATGGAAAGATGTGCTGAAACGAATGTTGGTGCCCATGGCCGTCTAAAAGGAGTCCCAGAACTTAGAAGTGAAAATGCTTCCACGATTTGAAGATATCAATTGTGGAATGCCGTGCAAGGAGACAATTCTGGAGGTGTATAGCTCTGCCAGCTGAGCTGCTATGATAGATTCTTTGATAGGAAGAAAATGAGCCACTTTGGTAAGCTTGTCAATGACAACGAAGATAGCATCATTTCCACGCTTGGACTTAGGAAAACCAGTCACGAAGTCCATCTCGATATGGTCAAACTTCCATTCCGGAAGAGCAAGAGGTTGGACGAGACCAGCTGGTCTTTGGTGTTCTGCTTTCACTCTTCTGCAGACATCACATTCATTCACGAATTGAGCAATCTCTCGCTTCATTCGAGTCCACCAATATGACTGCTTGAGGTCATGGTACATCTTTGTACTTCCAGGATGAATGGATAGGAGGGAATTGTGTGCCTCATTCATAATGACCTTTCTCAGATCACCTTTTGGAACCACAATTTGATCCTCGAAGAAAAGAATATCTTTGTCATCCAAGCGATAGCACTTGTATTTAGGAATGCCCTTGTCAATACCACGTTTCACCTTCTTCACCATGGTATCCAGGAGTTGTGCCTCACGAATTTGATCTTCCAAAGTAGGAGAGACTATGAGGTTGGCAAGAAAGCCTTGAGGAACAACTTGAAGATTTAGCTTGCGGAAGGCTTCACAAAGATCCGGTTGAAACGGCTTGAGAATAAGACTGTTGCAATAAGCCTTTCTGCTCAAAGCATCTGCAATCACATTCGCCTTGCCAGGAGTATATTCGATACTCGGATTGTACTCCTGAATCATTTCGACCCATCGAGTTTGCCTGAGGTTAAGGTTGGGTTGAGTGAAGATATACTTGAGGCTCTTGTGATCGGTGAAAATGTCCACTTGCCTTCCCAATAAGAGATGTCTCCATGTTATCAATGCATGGACAACTGCCGCCAACTCAAGATCGTGAGTGGGGTAGTTCTTTTCGTTGGGCTTCAATTGACGAGAGGTATAGGCCACAACTTTCTTCTCTTGCATCAACACTGCACCGAGACCTTGAAGGGAAGCATCACAGAATACTTCGAATGGCTTGGATTCATCAGGAGGAGTCAAAACAGGAGCTGTGACTAGCTTCTCTTTGAGGGTGTTGAAAGCGATGTCACACTCAAGCGTCCAGACATACTTGACATGCTTCTGGAGGAGGTTGGAAAGAGGCTTTGCAATCTTAGAGAAATTCTCAATGAATCTTCGGCAATAGCTTGCAAGACCGAGAAAACTGCGGAGCTGCTTGACATTCTGAGGAGGTTCCCAATTCAGAACTGCAGAAACCTTCGCGGGATTAACAGCAATTCCCTTGGCGGAGATGATGTGGCCAAGATAAAGAACTTCATCAAGCCAGAACTCACATTTGGAAAACTTCGCATAGAATTGATGCTCTCTGAGCTTGTCGAGCACCAATCGTAAATGTTTGGCATGATCCTGCTTATTCTTGGAGAAGACCAAAATATCATCGAGATACAGCAGAACAAATTCATTGGTGTAGGGGTTGAAGATAAAGTTCATCATGCGAGAGAACGTTGGAGGAGCATTGACAAGGCCAAAAGACATGACAGTATATTCTTAAGAACCATAGCTTGTTCTGAATGCTGTCTTGGGAATGTCTTGTTCACGAATGCGAATCTGATGATAACCCATACGAAGATCAAGCTTGGAGAAAACTTTAGCCCCTTTGAGTTGCTCGAAAAGCTCATTGATGTTGGGAAGTGGGTATTTGTTCTTGATTGTCTTCTTGTTCAATGGACGGTAATCAACGCAAAGTCGGTTCCGTGCCATCCTTCTTCTGGACAAAAAGAACTCCAAAACCCCATGGGGAAGAACTCGGTCTGATCAAACCCAGACGCTCTTGTTCATCGAGCTGCTTCTTCAATTCTTTCAGCTCCTTTGGTCCAAGCTTGTATGGACGCTTGCAAACTGGTTCTGTTCCAGGCTCAAGATCAATAACGAACTCGACTAGCCGATGAGGAGGCATACCCGGAAGCTCTTCTGGAAAGACATCTTGGTACTCACAAACAATTGGAATTTGAGAAATAGCATCCAATTCTCCCTTCTCATTGAGAGAAAACAACCGAATGGTTTCATCGCGAGCAGCTAACATCCTCAGAAGGGTGTGTAATATAATTTGCCTGGCAGCACAATCGAGCTGAGCCTTGTGCTTAGAAAGCCAGTCCATCCCAAGAATAAGATCAATATCAGAATCGCCAAGAACAACTGGAGAAGACAGAAATTTATAGTCGCCCATCTTGATAGAAACATCTGGGACGCAATTATTAGAAGTCATCTGCTTGCCAGGGGACACAATCTTCAATGGGATAGGAATCTTTTCCGTCACAAACTCATGCTTGGCAACAAAAGGTCTTGAAATGAAAGAATGCGACACACCAGTATCAAATAAGACTTTTTGCAGGAATATCATTAACAGGAAGATTACCAATGATCACATCTGAAGAATCCTCTGCCTGAGCTGCATTCATCATGTTCACCTTTGCAGACTTTGGATTATGCTTGACCACTGCATTGCTTGAAGATCTCACAGGAGGAGGAGGAGGAAGACGCCTTTGAATCAAGCATTTGTTCGCGTAGTGGCCTTTCTGCTGGCACTTGTTGCAAGTCACTTATAAGAGCGGACGGTGATAAGGAGCATTTGACCTTGGAGCTTGAGGCTGGGACTTGTTCTGATAGCTTGGGTTGGGTGGGTGGGAAGATCCACGAGCACCTGAGTTCTTCTGATGGTAAGGCTGACGAAACGGAGGAGGAGGAAGATAAAACTTCTGCTGCTTAGCTGCCACTTGTGAGGAAGAAGAAGATTGCATTGCATCTCTGATTCTCTTCTTAGAAGCCTCACACTTGAGCTGAGCACCTTCTTGCTTGAGTGCCATATTGTAGAATTGATCAAACTGAGTAGGCTCAATAAGAACAAGTGCTAACTGCAGATCCTCTCTAAGGCCACCTCTGAACTGATAGATCATACTCTTCTCATCTGGAACATCTTGCTTAGCAAAGCGAGCAAGTTTCTGAAACTGCTTGTTGTATTCATACATTGACATGTTGCCTTGCTTGAGATTGCGGAACTCCTAACGCTTGCTCTCAACAACACTGGTAGGAATATGGTGAGCTTTAAAGTCCCGACAGAAATCAGTCCAAGTAATCACTCGACCACCTCTGGAATCCTTGTATTGCTGGAACCAATCAGCTGCCTGATCCTTGAGCTGAAAAGAAGCGAACTTGACATAGTCCTTAGGCCTGACATTGCTGCAATCAAAATGCTTGTTGATTTCCACGAGCCAATCATCGGCGTCTGTGGCCTTGACACAATAGCTGAAAGACTTCGGCTGATTTGCAAGGAATTGGTTGTGGGTTGGAAACTGAGGCTGATGATTGAACTGCCCTTGACCTTGATTCCCTTGGTTGCCTTGGCCTTGGTTGCGCTCTTGCATGAGCTGGATCATCATCTGAGCATGGGCGTTAGAGGCTGCCATCAAAGCTTGCCATGCCTCCGGAGGCAGAGGTGGTGGTGGAGGGTTCGCCTGACTCCCATCATTGTGATCCGGATTCTGACGCGTTGGCGGAGCCATCCTGAAGAGGGTGACATCCGTTAGCATCTTGATAGACAGATAGACAAGTTGAATCAACGGATAGAAATTGCAACATATAGTCTTCACAATAAACATTCGAACAAGGATGAACGAATGAATTCCAAAGTAAAACATCACACGTCCATAAAGGTGAGAAGCCACTTGAATAGAGATTGATGAATGAAATAAACAAGGTGCAACTGGAACAAATAAGTGGTAAGGATTACCCAATCACAAACCAAATATCTGCGGGAAGAAATGCTAGAGCTACTTGAATCCCACCTATAAACTCCCAAAACTTTCTGGTTATGCAATCTAGTGTTGGGGATACAGGGGAAGCACAATATCTCACCCAAACTAACAATCCCTACATCCAGCTGTATCCATCCGTCAACTCATAACCAAGAAACCTTCAGAAATCGTGTACCTCAACCTTCGAAAAGCATCCGTTATACGAGTTATGGAAATACTCCCGAGCTCGCCCCAGTACTGGGTTATCGGGGTTATCTCACCAACAACTGCATAAAAGAGATTTTCGATGTCGGCAAATATCAGGTATTCCAGAACTGCAACGATAAAATTTGACGACAACACCTCGGAGCTCAACTCCCCGGGACACTTCCACAACCCCTAAATGTCAGGAGGCACCAAGAACAATGTTCTCGTCACAAAACCATCGGAACGATTCCAAGATACCGGCGTGATCCTAAATTTTTTTTAGAGAAATTTGAGAAGAGGATAGTCAAAACATCTACGTCAGGAGACCTCACCAGAGCGACGAAGGGACTGAGGAGTAAAAAGAATCCTACTCTTCGATATATATAATCCTAAGACTCAAAACATTTTTGTTCTAGACTCAACATCGCCAACAAACAATCAAGCAGGGGGGCTCCTAAGTCGGGGATGGCTCTGATTACCAACTTGTAACGCCCTCGATGCGGCTATATCTCCCACGTGTCGAAGCACGACTTAGAGGCATAACCGCATTGAAAGCAATGTCGCAAGTGAGGTAATCTTCGCACAACCCGTGAAATACATAAGGGAAAAGATACATAGTTGGCTTACAGTCGCCACTTCACACAATACATAAATAAACATCCATTATCCAGATTACACTCAAGGTCCGACTACGGAACCAAAATAAGAGAAGACTACCCCAAATGCTACACAGATCCCCGATCGTCCCGACTGGGCACCTCTACTGATCATCTGGAAACGATACATAATAACGTCCAAGGGCCTCATCAAATTCCCACTTCAGCTCAGTTGCGCCATCTGCGCCAGTATCCTCGGCACCTGCATCTGTTTTTGGTAGAATCTGTGAGTCACGAGGACTCAGCAATCTCACACCCGCGAGATCAAGACTATTTAAGCTCATAGGTAGGAAAGGTGTAATATGGTGGAGCTGCGACAAGCACTAAGCAAATATGGTGGCTAACATACGCAAGTGAGAGCGAGAAGAGAAGCAACGCATCGGTCGAGAAACTAGAAGCGATCAAGAAGTGATCCTGAAACTACTTACGTCAATCATAACACAAACCGTGTTCACTTCCCGGACTCCGCCGAGAAGAGACCATCACGGCTACACACACAGTTGATGTATTTTAAAGAGGTCCAGTGTCAAGTTATCTACAACCGGACATTAAAAAATTCCCATCTGCCTCATAACCGCGGGCACGGCTTTTGAAAGATTGTATAGCCTGCAGGGGTATCCCAACTCAGCCCATCACAAGCTCTCACGGTCAACGAAGGAATAGACCTTCTCCCGGGAAGACCCGATCAGTCTCGGAATCCCGGTTCGCAAAACATTTCGACAATGGTAAAAAAAGACCAGCAAAGCCGCCCGATGCACCGACAAATCCCGATAGGAGCTGCACATATCTCGTTCTCAGGGCACACCGTATGAACACTACGTACAACTAGAACCAGCCCTCAAGTTTCCCCGAGGTGGCACTACAAGTGGCTCTAGTTTGGACCAACACTCAGAGGAGCACTAGCCCGGGGGGGGGGGGTAATAAAGATGACCCTTGGGCTCACGAAAACCCAAGGGAAAGGGCTTAGGTGGCAAATGGTAAAACCAAGGTTGGGCCTTGCTGGAGGAGTTTTATTCAAAGTGAACTGTTAAGGGGGTCCCATAAATCACCCAACCGTGTAAGGAACGCAAAATCAAGGAACATAACACCGGTATCACGGAAACTAGGGCGGCAAGAGTGGAACAAGTCACCGGGCATAAGGCCAGGCCTTCCACCCTTTACCCAGTATATAGGGTGCATTAATTTAAATAGGAGATATTGTGATATCCCAAAATAACCAAGTTCTGCCCTGGAACAACCTTCATCTCCACCTGCAACTAACAATGCTATAAGAGGGGCTGAGCAAAAGCGGTGACATAGCCAATCAATGGTTGCTAGGACAGGTTGGTTAGAGGTTTGTCATGGCAATAGGTAGGCATGGTAAACAAAGGCAGGCAGGGCTAACATAGCGAAAGAGCGAGTACTAGCAAGCAAAGATAGAAATGATTTCGAAGGTATGGTCATTTTGCCTGCAAGGTTCTCAGAGTTGTCGAAGGCTGGATCCTCGTTAGCGTACTCAACAGGTTTCTCGTGCACGTACTCGTCTCCCGGCTCTACCCAAAGCAAGAACACAAGCAAGGAACCACAATAAATCATGGTGCAATGCGCAAGCAATATGATGCAACCCATGTCATGATATGCGGGATGTGGTATGCAATGCATATGCGTGCTTCGGAAGGAAAGATGATGAACAAGGAATAAACTTGGCAAACCAAGTATGCCGCTGGAAAGATGAGATGATTTCGGTTGAAATCGATATAAAGATCACCGGGAACGGATGCACGGTTTGCAAATGGCAAGCAAGACAAATATGGCACAAAGCTGCGATTAACAGCGCGATGCTACTTAGCATGCAACAATAAACTATGCTACAGCACCCCAACATAAAAACAAAACATATGGAGATCATATACAGGAGATGCTTTACAAAAGAGGAACACTGAGCTACGGCTAAATCACATCATAACAGGTTCAAACAAGCATGGAGAAAGTGCATAAAATTACCAGGTTGGACATGGCAGAAACAACATCACGAAGCAATGTTCAGAGCAGGTTATCAACATGCTACAGGAACTTATAATAGCAAAGCAAGGCATGGCATGAATCTACTCAAAGCATAGATCAAAAGTCCCTTACTGACCATAAGCCAAAAAGGATCAGAAAATATGATGGCACCCACGTAAACATAGCAAGTTTCGTTAACAGATTTCAGCAAACAAAACATGGCAATGAAATAATTACGAAGGCACCTTCATGAGCTCGATGCACTCACTACAGAGCACCTCATGATAAACTAAGCATACATCCATCAAGAAGGCATGTCATAGAAGCTATACATGGCAAGAAACAACATCATAGCATACCCGGACCAACTACAACAAGCTCGGCCAAATTGAATAACATGTAAACAATCTGCCAGGAAACATTTTGAAGCAAAAGTAGAGCACGAAAATGACATGCTAGACTGCTCCATAATTGCAACCAGGACCATGGATAGATAGAGCAAAACCATGTTTTCAAAACACCCTTACTGAAGTACCT
The DNA here is from genome assembly GCF_002162155.2 of Triticum dicoccoides. NCBI lineage: Eukaryota > Viridiplantae > Streptophyta > Magnoliopsida > Poales > Poaceae > Triticum > Triticum dicoccoides. Next base: position 607,882,618 of record NC_041383.1, read on the forward strand.
CAAAATATGCATGGATCTCTCTGTAGCAACATGTATACTTGGCGTGAAAATTACAGCAGAACATGAACTAAAATCAGCATTAACACGAAGCCTAGTTTGCATGCTTGTGCTAGTCACCACATTGATCAGAAAAATACATGGTAAGCACCTCTGTAAAGAAGACATAGCCTAGTTTAAAACACATTTAGGGATCACCCTCATAGGATGCACACATCAATCATGGCAAAATTGACAAAAGAGCTCGTGCTGATAAGAATCTGAAACTAACGATATGAAGCACTCTTCTAACAGCATTTCGGGCATCAAGATGATCTCACATGTAAATGATGCAATGGAATGAAATGATGACTCTTCGAGACGAATAATTGACATATTATACGCACGAAACGGAGGTACTTGTGCCAAGATGTGATGCAATGAACATGCGATGATTTTAACATCAGAAAAAGACTTAGACGAAAAAAACGGGGGAGAAGTCAACCGCTGAGTGTCCCGATCGGATCTGGGCGCTCTGTACGAGGTTCGTCGGCCGGAGCGGGAGGGAGATGGCCGGAGCAACGGCCGGAGCGGGCTGCCGGAGAGGAGCCTCGGGGAGGCCGGAGTGGAGGAGATCCGCGCGCGGGCGGCAGCGGCGTGGCGGAGGCGGGTCGGCGGTGGCGCGGGACCGTGGCGGCGCGGCGCGGGGCAGGAGGCGCGGGAGGCGGCGAGGCGCGGGCCGGGAGGGCCCCGCCTGGGCCCCGGCGGGCCGTCGCGCGGGGGGCGGCGAAGTGGGCGCGGGTCGCCCACGTGGCAGCGCCCGATTCGTCCGGCGGCGCGGGCGGACGTGTCCGGCCGTGCCGGATTTCGTCCGGCGGCGCGAGGGGAGAGGGGAGACTAGGGTTTCGTCCGGAAATTCGGGGGAGGGGTCTATATATAGAGGTAGAGGGAGCTAGGAGTGTCCAAATGAGGTGTAGTTTTCGCCCACACGATCGTGATCGAACGACCGAGAGCATGGAGGGGTGTTAGATGGGTTATTGGGCTGTTTTGGAGGGGTGTTGGGCTGCAACTTAAAAGAGGCCTTTGCGGGAGTGCGGTTAACCGTTGGAGTATCAAACGAGCTCCAAACGTCCCGAAACTTGACAGGTGGTCTACCGGTGCTATACCAGGGCCACTTGGCAAGGCTCGGTCCATTCCGAGAACGTTCAACACCCGCACACGAAAGGAGACAAGAGGGGTGCGCCAGTGCATGTGGGAGTGTCGGATTGCGAAACGGACAACGGGGAAAATGCTCGGATGCATGAGACGAACACGTATGCAAAAGAGATGCAAATGATGACATGATATGATATGCATGACATGAATAAAATGAAAAACAAAAGACAAAACCCAACCATGGAGGGACTATCATATCACATAGCCGAAAATGGCAAGAGTTGGAGTTACAAATATGGAAAGCTACATCCGGGGTGTTACAGCTGCCGCGCAGGCCTCACCGCCCCACCGTACTCCCATCACTGGCCTAGCCATCCCTCTACTCACCCACACCTGCTGTTATTCTCCGGCGACGGTAGACGAACCAGTAAACCCTCGTACAGTCATACTCCCCTCCACGTGGGAAACAACTACCGAGTCTTCCCTGCCTCCGTGTCATTCCCTTCCTAGGCCTCGCCGTCGTCCACCGCCCTGGTGCTCTCGGCGTGGCCTGGTCAACATGGTCAACAACCGACATGTATCTGAAGTCGACTGTACGTGGAGAGGCCGACAGCTGGGCCCACGGCCGCACGCAAGGAAATGCCTCCTTATTACGTGCAAAATAATGATTCCTCCACCTGACATCAGGGACCCACTGAAAGGGCCTCTGTATTTCGGGGAAAAAACATTACCGCCGCTGACATCTCGAACCCACCAGCTATATCTTCGCACGCAAGGATGTGCATCCTTATTAATTACAAAAAAATGAATACTCCCCCTGTTAGTTGGGACCCAGTATAGTGGCAGGCTGACTTGTGGGCCTACTAAGTTGACGGGGACGGAGGTCTTTGTCAACTTAGTCAATATGCACGATTCTAGCTCCAGTGACCGTACGATGTCCATCCAACGGCCATAGTGCTTCTTAAACCTCTGGTCTTCTTGCTCCACCTGGTCGAAGCGTACGTAGCGTTGTCATTCTGGTCGCGAACGTGTATGTACATATATACTGGTGGATGTAGAGGCGCACACGTGTCGTAGTAGAGGCGCGTATGTGTCGTAGTAGAGGCGCGCATGTAGCACATACACGTACGTACAACCGCTAGTGTGCAAGAAAGAAAATACGGCCACGTACGTGTACATACGGGCGGGGTCTCGAACTCCTACTCGCGCATACGTACGGCCAGGCTCATGTACATGGTTGGCTCGGAACGGAGAAACATTGTCGTCGTCGTGTTCATGGGGAGCCAACTAGCTGGGTCGGAATGGAATGTGTGGTCGTGTTCATCAGGAGGGCTTGGACGGAACAAGCGATGGAACGAGGCCTGGCGTACCGTGGAACGGAGGAAACGACCTTGTGTTCGACCGGCCACGTTCGAAACGGGATCTTGTTCATCGGGAGGGGTCTGGCGTACCACAAAATGGAGGAAACGGACCTCCTACGGTCGAAACGGGGGTCCTGTTGATCGGGAGGGGTGTGGCGTACCGCAAAACGGACGAAACGGACTTGTGTTGGAGCGCTACGGTCGAAACGGGGGTCCTGTTCATCGGGAGCGGTGTTGCGTACCGAAAAACAGGACTCCACGGGATACTGCTCATCTCCACCGTTGACCTCCTCCAGCCTCCACGGGCTACTGTTCATCCACCGTCGACCTCCTCCAGCCTCCACATGCGACTGTTCATCCACGGGCTCCTGTTCATCCAGCCTCCACCATGCGCTAGTCCACCGGCTACTGTTCAACCACCCCTCCACGGGCACCCCTCCACCGTCTACTATTCATCCAGCCCTCCACACCACGGGGTCCTGTTCATCCACCCCTCCATGGGCACCCCTCCATCGTCTACTGTTCATCCAGCCCTCCACACCATGGGGTCCTGTTCATCCAGAGGCAACACCACCGCTTACTGCTCATCCACCCCCCCCGTAACACTCACTGTTCATCCAACCGACCGGCTTCAGTTAGCAGCATTAGGGAAGGAATCGCTCGATCGAGTTCAGTTAACAGCCATCGATTGATCGCTCGGGTTCAGTAATGCGTAGCCTGCAGTGCAATCGCTCGGGTTCATTTAGAGCCCAATGCCTCACTCGGGTTCAGTTAGAGCCAACGCCTCGCACACACACACGTACATGTATGAGATAAACGCGCATCGCTCGGCCCCCGACCTCCCACCGTAACAGGGAACTCCCCGAAATTTTCCTCGCCCTCGCTTCTACCATGGTTTTTTCCATCATGGACGGCCCAAAGAATGTCATGCAGCTGCGTCTCCGGCCCGCCCAGGACGAAAAGCCCATTTTCTGTCATGAATTTTTGTCATAGAAGTAGGAGCCCACCACATCTATGATGATACCGGGTTTTGTCACAATTATCGTCATAGAAGTGTCATATGTACGACAGAAAAAAAATTGTTCGGCCCAAAATGTCATGGATGTGTCTTTTTTTTAGTGCTTCTGGAAATTCATGATCCAACACCTCATCGGTGAAGCACAGGGGGTGTGCAGCACCCCTGTATTTGGCTATGTCGCGGCGTGGGTCCGACGGTTGTAGTGTTCGGTGTTGGTTCCGAACTGGTAAGTGACCGACATATTTTGGTTGATGGCCCTGATCCTGTGCGGGAACACGTTCCCTGGATCCATAAATGGACTTGGTTTTACCAGCCTTTTTATCCAGGTCTTCACGTAAATCGTGTTTCTGGTTCAGGGTTGCGACCTCCTTTCCTTTATGGGGAGGGGGTGCGGGTTTGTGTGTGGCATCGTTAGCCGCTCTTTCTCGGCCACGAGGTGGTCGGCCTGGTTGATCGGCCGTATTGTTATTCAGCGGTATGGGCGCGATAGCATCATCGTCGAATTCGGGCAGCAGTTTGCATTTGGGGTAGCTCTTTGTTTGGCGATACCGCAGTATTTTTCCTCAGTGTCGAGCACTTCGTTCCATTTATCATTGAGCGTATATTGTGCGGCTTTAAGCCGTTGCTTCTGCCTTTTCAAACTCCTTGTGGTGGCGATAAGTCACTGGGGGAGGTGTTCTTGTTCCAATTTTTTCCGGGAAGATGAATGCATCGTCATCTAGACTGATCTCCTCTTCGGAGACAGGTTGATAATTGGAGTCTTCGGCATCGCTGTGATCGAATAGGGGCCCCGGACTGTGATCGCCATCACCTTGCTCATCCCGCTCCATTGCTGGGACTGCGGGGTCTTCATTGTCTTCGGTGTCGTCCGGGGTGTTATTCCCTCTTGTGCCGGTATCGCTATTTTTACCATGGTGTGGTTTAGAGCGGCACCGCTGACGTTGGCGCTTTGGCTACTTCTCAGGAGGTTTATCCTCAACTGGATCCTTTTCATCATCGCCATTGTCTTATTTGGGTGTATCCACCATGTATATGTCGTATAAGGAGGTGGCTATCCAGTGCCTTGTGGGCGGTGGTTCCTGTTCTTCTCCGGCATCGTCGTCCATACCGTCGATGTCTTCAGAGTCGAAATCAAGCATGTCGGTCAAATCATTGACATTGGCTATCAAGTGGGTGGTGGGTGGGTAACGAAGTTCTTTGTCATCTGCTTCCCACTCAAGCCGGACATAGTTCGGCCAAGAATCTCCTAACAAGGAGAGAGACTTTAATGAGTTTAACACATCCCCTAGGGGTGAGTGTTGGAAGATGTCTGCGAAGCTGAACTCTAAGATTGGCGCCCGGGCAGATTCGATGGTTGTGGATATACGCGGTTCGGAGCCTATGGCCGGAGATGAGTCCGAGGTTCTGATGACATAGGCCTCATTGGAGGTTAGATCTGTGTTCGGCTCTAGCGCCGCTGAGTCTGCGGCTTCCGTGGCGAGGTTGAGCTTCTCGTACTTGGATGGCGTGCTCTACTCTAGATCTAGGGCAAGAGCGGTTACACGCGCTATCTCCCGAGCACAGTCCGGTGATAAATTTAGGTCATGTTTATCGTGGCGGCAGGGTGCGGCTGTCTGGGTTCAAATCCATTGAAGATCAAATCTCCGCGGACATCGGTGGTATAGTTCAAGCTTCCAAACCTGACCTGATGGCCAGGGGCGTAGCTGTCGATCTGCTCCAAATGGCCAAACGAGTTGGCCCGCAGTGTGAAGCCGCCGAATACGAAGATCTATCCGGGGAGGAAGACCCTACCCTGGACTACGTTGTTATAGATGATTGAAGGATCCATCAAGCCTTACGGTGACGACACAGTGGAACTCTCAATGAAAGCACCAATGTCGGTGTCAAAACCGGCGGATCTCGGGTAGGGGGTCCCGAACTGTGCGTCTAAGGCTAATGGTAACATGAGTCGGGGGACACAATGTTTACGCAGGTTCGGGCCCTCTCGATGGAGGTAACACCCTAATTCCTGCTTGATTGATCTTGATGATATGAGTATTACAAGAGTTGATCTACCACGAGATCGTAGAAGCTAAACCCTAGAAGCTAGCCTATGATTATGATTGTTGTTGTCCTACAGATTAAACCCTCCGGTTTATATAGACACCAGAGAGGGCTAGGGTTACACAGAGTCGGTTACAGAGAAAAGAATCTTCATATCCGAATTGCCAAGCTTGCGTTCCACGCAAAGGAGAGTCCCATCGGGACACGGGATGAAGTCTTCTATCTTGTATCTTCATAGCCCAACATCCCGGCTGTCCGAGGACCCCTTAATCCAGGACTCCCTCAGCAGGCGCTAGGACGCCAGTCGAGGGGGAGGTCTTTGACGAGGAAATCCTCACCGCCACCAGGCTCTAGGTTGTTGATGAACCGAGCGTCAGCGGCGGCGTCTCCAAGGAGGACCAACTCCTTCAAGCCATGGGTGCCAACTTCCACAAGCTCCAGGCTCTCCACCGGGCTCCCACGGAGAAGGCAGACTCCAGAATGGCGGCCGTGGACAAGGCCGAGGCGGACTTCCTGGAGCGCGTCGTGTTGGGGATATGACTACTGAGTATAAACCGCCCAGGAGGGACCGGATTATACTCACAAGGAGTCATCTGTATAGAAGCCCATGAGGACGAAGACTATGGCGCTTTACTACAGAAGCTTAGAGGCCCAGAGCCCAATGGCGGATTAGGGCCAAGTATGTAAACCACCTTGAGATGTGTAACTTGTGTTGTAAGTTAGGGAAAGGAAGAACCCGAGCCGGACACTTGTACGAGCCGGCCTCGGGATTCTGTAGACCGGTCGGGCATCAACCTATGTATATAAAGGGATGACCCGGCGGCGGTTCAGGGACAAGAAACAACAACTCGAGAACTAGGCAAAGCGTATTTGCTCCCTGGTTATGGAGACCCCATCAATTCCACCACAACTGGATCATAGGCTTTTACCTTCACCGCAAGGGACCGAACCAGTATGAACTCCCCGTGTCCTTTGTCCAGTTTAACCCCTCTAAGCTAACCTAGTCGCGATGGCTCCACGACTAAGTCCTCACACTAGGACATCTGACGTGATAGTTCCACGACAGTTGGCGCCCATCGTGGGGCTATCGCATGATGGTTTCAAGTTCTTGGAGGGCAAGTTCGAAGGACTCAAAGGATATGCAGTGGGCCGGTTGACCAAGAGTCGTCGCGGAAAGCTCTACATCGACGATGCTGGCTGGGGCCCTGACACCGGCTCAATCGAGTATGGGTACCGGGTCCCCTTCGGCAAAATTCACGTCTTCATCGGCCAAATTGGCGAACCGGGCCCTGAGCCGAACATCTGCACCGACCTCGTCGAGACGGCTCAGCATGCAAGCCCTGCCCGGGTTCAGCCCGCCATGAAGCGTGCGTTCGTAGGACGCATCCATGGTACCGAATCTGAACCGGTATCCGATGGTGAGACGGCCATCTATTCTGATGGCGAGTCATCTACTGGCGAGACCGAGTCTTTGTATCAGGTACAGGATGGCCGGTTCGGGGGTTGTTTCGATGGCGACAGTATTCTGGACCACTTTGAACCGCCAAACCGGGTTGCAATTTTCATGGCTGGCACACAGCTCGCGCCTCAATCTTCAACAGTAGCGACAATGATTTCCGTATCGGCAGCCAGGGCAGGAGGCCCCGCGCACCCGCCTGCTCAAGTTCTGTCCGGTTTGTTGGACGCTTTAGCAACATTGTTGATGACTAAGGTTAATCCGGATAATCGGGATGGGCATAATGCGGAGGTCAGAAAGTTGCGGGATCAGATAGCTCAAGCCAAAGTGGACATGGCTGCTGAGGAGACCAGGATGGCCAAGGAGCTGGCCACTTTGAATGCTCAGGCTCAGCGAGTTCACGCAAAGTCTTATCGGCTTATGTTGGATCAGAACGCTTCAAACAAGGTGATGAGGAGGAGGCACTAGTCTTGTCTACCACCGGTTTATGAAGCAAGGAATCTTTTCAGTACGCCAGGGGCAGGAACCCGTAACCCTCCCATGGTGAACTGGGTTGAAGCATCCAGGACAAGAGCGCCGGATCAGCCGCGCACGATGGACCCGCCTCAGCAAAACTAGGATCCGCCACAGTACGTGCCAACACCGCTAGGTCACTTCCCTACCCCTTTGGATAATATGATTGATGTGGCATCAAGATTGGCTGCTATTCCAATGCAAGGTGATTCCCCTGCGACGGTTGAGACACGACGGGCTAGAGATTTACTCCAGACAGCAATGGTTCAGTAGCAGGCTTATTCATATAGTCGGGACAGAATTCAGTCTACCCCTCGCCCAAGCCGTAGTTACAGCAGGCATGCTGAAGAGCTAGCTGTGTCAAGCAGTGGACGGAACCATAATCCTCCACGGAGGCCTAACCTGGCAGGGGGAAGGAATGAAGCACATGATGTAGTGGACCAAGGACGAGCGCACCGAGGCGCCGGATTAACTGTGCAGGATGTGGAGCGACAGCTTACGCCGGTTCGTGCAACTACTACTATGGAGCCACACTACAAAAAAAAATACACTTCCGTGATGATACGTGTTTGTCACAGTAGGTCGCGTTTTTTGTCATGCATGTACATCCATGACAAATTTATGACAGAATCAAGATAGTCATACCTGTGCTGTCGTAGAAGTCTTCCATGACATTACCAAAATTATCATCATGGAAGTGTCCACTTCCATGACGATAAATCGCGCGTCACAGATGTGCTTTTGTCAAGGGTGACCGACACGTGGCATCCAACGTAACGGAACACCGTTAAGCTATCGGGTCGGATTTTGGATCCGATAACCCGTTAACAGCCACGACCAATGCCGATTTTCCACGTGTAAAATTCTCATTGGCTGACGGATCCACGTGTCAACTCCGCGTTGGCACAGGTGTCAGTCAACCAATGGTCGAGATGGGCCTATGATATGTTGACACGTGGACCGGCCCAAAAGTGGCCCACAAAATTTAAATGGGCCGGCCCAACCGAAGGCCCATAAGATTTAGCACACCATAATGGGCTGGCCCAGCTAAAGGCCCACAAAATTTAGCGGACCATAATGGGCCGGCCCAGCTAAAGGCCCAAAAGATTTTGCGGACCACAATGGGCCGGCCCAACTAAAGGCCCACAAGATTCTGCAGACCATAATGGGCCGACCCAGCTAAAGGCCCAACATTCTTTGTCAAATTGGCCCGTGAACGGCCTGGTCTAAACTTTGCATCAATGAGGCCCATGGTCACTTCTGGCCCGTTAACAGTCCGCTAAGTAATTGGGCCGAATTACAGCCCGGAGTATTTCCGGCCTGTTAAAGGTCCGGCTTCATTTGGGCCCATTTACAGGCCATCAAAACTTTAGGCCCATAAACGACCATGAAGGATTTGGGTCATATTCGGCCATGTCTGTCATTCGGCCTGTTAGAGGCCCACTATAGATTTGGCCCACTTTCAGCCTGTTGTCATTTTCGGCCCGTTAAAGCCGGACGTAAACCATGGGCCATATGTGGCCCAACGCCATATCGGACCCATTAATGGCCCATATAAAAATGACGATAATCTAGCCCAACCAACGTTCTGGCCTCGTAAAGGCCCGTGTATTAGGTCGGTGCATTTACGGCCCGTCCGAATTTCGGCCTGTCAAATATCCGCATCGTAAATGGGCCACCATTTCGGCCTCCTAAGTCCAGTGGGTTATTTGGCACAATCAGGGCCCAATCTCACTTTTTGTCTATTAAAGGCCCATGTTTTTATCGGCTCGACATATTTACACCTGTAAACGGCCTACTTTTACTGAGGGCCCAAATTATGTTTAGGCCTGTTAAAGGTCCACTATGGGCACAGGCCTACCAGAAAAATTTGAAATCTTATGCTAATATAAGCCCAGATATTTTTGGTGCGCTACATGCCAATTTCGGCCCGTAATCGTTTTTAGCCCAATTGGAATGGGCCCGACAAATGTTGGCATGTTGGGCTCCTACGAAGCTTTCATCTGAATACATTACTAAGATAAACCTACACTATACAAAAATAGCGTCATAATTACTGCAGCCTATGGAAGCATCATAAATGTTGTATCACAACAAAATAAATTCCAATCATACAACAAAAGGCCTGTTGGCATACAGTTTACAGTCCTTCCACATAAAAGCACCATCAGATGTATAGAAGCACAGATCATTTAACCTGAGTGCTAATGTTTCAGGCTGTAGAATCTGATGGAGCAGCACGATCTCCACCTTTTTTCCGCCATTGCTCTTCAACAACGAAGCGAATGTCTGATAGTCTGGTTTCAAAACCATTCATATCTTGACGGCATTTCTCAACCACTATTCTTGTTTCTAAAACAACATCCATTAGGGATTGGACTTGTGTCTGGAGCACAGATATATCACTTTGTCTAGCAGGAAGATTTTGTTCAGTAGGCGATTTGGATGAGATTACCTTGAAAACCAACCCAGAATTACGCAGGAAGGTGCTTTTTGCACTGTTAGTGGAGAGATACTGACGCACTACAACAAGAGGTGACATTGTGCCTGTAGTAGCCTCGTCACCTTCAGGTGGTTATGGCTGTTCAATCATTTGTTCCATAGCTTCCTAAAAGTTTGAACTTGTAGATTAGTGTACCAGTAGGTTACTAATGAGACAAAAACAAACAAAGTAGGTTAAACATTATACATAACTTATTTTGGTGAACTACTGTAATACATTAGCATGTATTGTAGTGCCAACTACATAATAAAATCACTTTCGGAACATATGTCCATGTAGCATGCCTACTGTATTGTCTACTTCCTCACATTCGTTGACATCTAAGGATAAAGAGACATGGTTTAAAGTAGGATGAACATAGTATGACATCATTCATATCATGGGCAAACAGATATAAAACAAACAAGCTATTTTATCATTGTGTGCGCACGTGAACATAACAACTAGATTACAGATCAAGACCAAAAAAATATCCTTCATCTCTTTTAAACCATGTAAGGTGAAATGATATGTTAAGACAACTGTGTATAAAAGTGAACAGAGTAACTGACATTAGCTGCAAACCAAGTAGTTAAATGAACACATCACAGTACCAATCAGTTCAGGGCAGAAGGAGTAAGGACTTACAATAGCGGCTTGAACTGGTGTGCTCATGCCCTTCATCTTGCTGGTGTGGCAATCCTTGAAGATTTGCACTGCATTCGGTTCAGGTTCTTTTTGGTCCGCACGGGCTTTCCGTTGTATTTCGAACAAGTCAATATAGATACGATAATATGGCTCAAAATAAGAAGGAAGTAACAGCTATTTACAAGAGCCTCGCAGTGTGCAATATAGCTATGAGATCCCGTTGTCTGTTGGAATTTCACTTTAGAACGGTTGGTTTTGTCCTTCAAACAGTTAGCCTAGAAGAAGATACACTTGTAAATACATATAGCCTACCTGATACTTTGGATCAGACCAGTGTTTAACGAGGGTTGTTCAGTCTTCATCTGTAATATATTCCACTATAGATGTTTGGGCGATTTCATTGTTAGCCTTGCCTTCAAAGTGAGATTTTCTAAGGTGGTACTGATACTGTCGCAGAGCAGACTGAAAAACATGAGTGCATGCTTGTTTAGTTGCATCATCTTTCGGATCCAACTTGAACCTCATCTGTTGAAAAAAGAATGTGAGTCTTATTAGGAGGAAGCTAGAAAGTATGGGACAGAGCAAGACAATATTACTAATTGCGATGAATAACATTACTTACAGATAAATGGTCAAGGAAGGTGTTAAACTGGGTATTGTCTTTCTCATTCCTCTACTGGATCCACGTTGGGAGGATACGCGCATGACACCTAACGACAACGGCTGCCTCTGATACTAACTTGGCTGACTCTGTAGCATCACATGGCCTTTTTAAACCTACCTCAAAATGGATCTCCATTCTTCCTCCTTTAGATTTTGTTAATCTGTCAAGCATTATCCCTGATGTCTATTTCCGCTTGCGCCGTGGTGCTAGTTCAACAACGAATATGGAAAGTGTTAGTGTACATCAAAGTGTGAGAGTACATATAAAGGAGCATGCAACTGCAACTTCACTCGGTCAGGTACCATCTTGGTGTTGATGCTCATGAGGTTCATCTGATCTTGCCAAGTCCTGTTGTGTCAACAGTGCTTCGGAAGTGGTGTTTGGTGTGAAGGCAGCTTGGGAACTGGCCAGTTCCGGAGCAAACGAACAAGTAACTGGTTGAGATGCTGGTATAGTTGAAACGGATGCTGCAGCTGGTGGAGTAGGTGATACTGTGTTTGTAGATTTAGCCGGTGGACTTGGACCTTCTACTGCACTATAAGTACCAGCAAAATCTCGACGACAGAGCCTTTTCCGTTTCACCCGACGAGTAACAACACTCCCTACTATATTATTTTCCTTGCTCTTTTTTGACTTTGCCATGTCAAGCTGTACCCACAACACAAAAGAATAAAATCACTCTTCAGAACTCATTGATGCATGATACAAACAAGCAATAATTTGATGTAAGACAATCGTATGAGGATGGAATATGTAAGAAAAACAGGACGGCATGACATATTCACAGCTACGATGTGCAAACTAAGCAGAAGGATTTTCAAGAAAATAGAAGTAATGCAAGCTAGACACCATATGAAAGATGAAACCAATATTACTCTGCCAAGTTAAAAATGTCTTGTCATAAGTGGCAATTCGAAAAATTAGAAGCAGTACAACGTAGAAATAATTGCAAGATGCAACCACTATCAAACTGCCATGTTAAAAGCGTCCAATCATGAGTTACTGATGTGGGATACACAACCGCAGTACTTTGATGTAAGAACATGGTATGATAGATAGATGCAGTGTATTCTAGACATAGAAAGCCATGTCATATGCACATGTATAACGTATAAACTCAGCAGGTGCAATTTAATCAAAATAGAAGAAATACAGGCTAGACAACATATGCAACATGAAACCAATTATCACACTGTCAACTTAGAGCAAGCACCTGTGATGGTGGAGTGCGGGAGATGAACTCATCATGTAGACTTGGGACTTCAACTTCATTAGCAGTAGCAGTGGCAAATCTAGAGAGTCTCTGTTTGCATCGGTGCGGAGTACCACCAATGTGTCTTATGGGTAAGTGATTGTTGCAGGTATAAGTTATAAGCTACGCAGATGCAATTCAACATAATCAGAAGCAATACAAACTAGACATCATACGGAAAACGCAACCACGTATAACAGTTCCAAGTAAGAGCAAGCACCTGTGATGGTGGAGTAGGGGAGATGTGCTCATCGTGTACACGTATGTTCTAGAAACAAGAACACCTGTCATATTCACAGGCATTATGTGTAAAGTAAGCAGATGCAATTCAAGTTAGAAGCAATACAAGCTAGACATCGTATGCAACATGCAACCACATATAATAGTGTCAAGTTAGAGAAAGCACCTATGATGGTGGAGTAGGGGAGATGTGCTCATCATCTACACAGCTACGTTGACTGTCCAGCCTTGTGTTGTCTTGCGAATCTTGTTGGGAGGATGGCGGAGTAGAATCTGTAGAGACCCCCTGTTTGAGTTACTCCGAAGGACCACCATCATCCACTGCCGAATTAATTTCCTTCAGCTGTAATGATTTTGCATTGTGAAGTCAAACCGATAAGAAAAAGGAATAAAATTCACTCTTCAGAACTCATTCATGCATGATACTGACAAACACTACTCGGATGAAAGGCAAACACATGATGCAAGGATGGAATATGTATGAAAAACAGGATGGTGTGACATATTCACACCTATGATGTGGTAACTAAGCAGAAGGCATTTCAACAAATTAGAAGAACTGCAAGCTAGACACCATATGAAAGATGCAACCAATATAACTCTGCCAAGTTCAAACTGTATGGCGTTTCAAAAAATTAGAAGCAGTATATGCTAGAAATCATATACAAGACACAACCAATAACACAATGGCGACTTAAAGGTGCCTTATCATAAGTGACTGATGCGGGATATGCAAGAATAGTAGTCTGATGTAGAAACAGGAACACATGTCATATTCACAGGCATTATGTGTAAAGTAAGCAGATGCAATTCAACAAAGTTAGAAGCAATACAAGCTAGAGATCATACACAACATGGAACCACATATAATAGTGCTAAGTTAGAGCAAGCACCTGTGATGGTGGAGTAGGGGAGATGTGCTCATCATCTACATAGCTACATTGACTGTCTAGCCTTGCGTTGTCTTGTGAATCTTGTTGGGAGGATGACGGAGTAGAATCTGTAGAGAACCTCCATTTCAGTTGCTCGGAAGGACCACCATCATCCAATGCCTTGCCAATTTCCTTCAGCTTTATTGATTTTGCATTGTGAGGTCATACCGACAAGAAAAAGGAATATCATTCGCTCTTCAGAACTCATTCATGCATGATACTGACGACACTACTCTGATGAAAGGCAAAGTCATGATACGAGGATGTAATATGTACGAAAAAATGGATGGCTTGACATATTCACACCTATGATGTGGTAACTAAGCAGAAGGCACTTCAACAAATTAGAAACACTGCAAGATACCATATGGAAGGTGCAATCAATATCACTCTGCCAAGTTAAAACTGTCTCGTCATAGGTGGCGTTCATCAAACTAGAAGCAATACATGCTAGAAATCATATTCAAGACGCAAACCAATATCACACTGCCAACTTAATGGTGTCCCATCATAAGTGACTGATGCAGGATACACTAGAAGAGTAGTTTCATGTAAGAACATGGTGTGATAGACAGATATAGTATGTACCAAAACAGGAAATCGTGTCATATTCACATGTATCATGTGTAAGCTAAGCAGATGCAGTTTACACTAATTAGGAGCAATACGAGCTAGACACCATATGCAACATGCAACCAGATATCACACTGCCAAGTTAGAGCAAGCACCTTGGATGGTGGAGTAGGGGAGCGGAGACTTGGACCATGTAATGCACTATCAGTACAAGGAGAATCGGTACAGATGCTCCTTTATGTTGCTGCAGAGGACCACCATCATCGCCTTCCTTACTCTTTTCCTTCCTCTTTCTTGATTTTGCCTTGTCAAGTCAAACCCACAAGAAAAAGGAATAAAATTTGCTCTTCAGAACTTATTGATGCATGATACTGACGAACACTACTTTCATGTAAGGTAGCCGCATGATAGGAGGATGGAATATGTATGAAAAACAGGACGGCGTGACATATTGACATGTATGATGTATAAAATGTAAACTAAGCACAAGGTGCTTGAACTTGTTAGAATCGATGCAAGCTAGAAACCATATGAAAGATGAAACCAATATCACTCTGCGAAATTAAAAGGGTGCCCTAACAAATGTATTTCACCAAATTAGAAGCAATACATGGCAACAGGCTAGAAATAATATGCAATATGCAATGAATAAAGGTGACTCATCGTAAGTAATTGATGCAGGATATAGAAGAGAGGTAGTTTCATGTAATAACAAGGTTAACACATAGATGTAGTGTGTACCAAAAATAGGAAGGCATGTCATATTCACAGGTATAGGGTGCAAACTAAGCATATGCAATTTACCCTAATTAGAAGCATTACAAGCTAGACACCGTATGCAACATGCAACCACATATCACATTGCGAAGTTGGAGCAAGCACCTGTGATGGTGGTGTAGGGGAAGTGTTGTCTTCAGGTACAGAGCAATGTTCAATATCTTCATTTAGGCTTGCTGTTTCTTGACAATCATGTGGAGAGGATGAAATTGCATTCTTTATAAGAGTATTTTATCTCATATTAACCCACGCGCATGACTGTCTCGTCATAAGCGATAGACGCGGGATACACAAGAACAGTAGTTTGATGTAACAACATGGTGTGATAGGCAGATGTAGTATGTACCAAAAACAGGAAGGCGTGTCATATTCACATGTATAATGTGTAAGCTAAGGAGATGCAAATTAACAAATTAGGAGCATTGATGAGGGATACACAAGAGAAGTAGTTTGATGTAAGAACATGGTTAATAGAAAGACGTAGTATGTACCAAAAACAGGAAGGCATGTCATATTCATAGGTATAATGTGTTAACTAAGCAGATACAATTTACCCTAATTAGAAGCATTACAAGGTAGACACCATATGCAACATGCAACCACATATCACACTGCCAAGTAAGAGCAAGCACCTGCGATGGTGGTGTGGGGGAATTGCGGTGATCAACTAGAGAGCTATGTTGACTATCTTCATTTAGCCTTGCTGTTTCTTGAGAATCATGTGGGGAGGATGACACTGCACTCTTTAAACGAGTAGGGCGTCTCACAGTAACCCACCGGGTGACTGTCTCATCATAAGTGATTGACGAGGGATACAAAAGAGCATTAGTTTGATGTACGAACATGGTTAATAGACATATGTAGTATGTATCAAAAACAGGAAGGCATGTCATTATCAAAGGTATAATGTGTAAAGTAAGCAGATGCAACTTAACCAAATTGGAAGCAATACAAGATAGACACCATATGCAACAAGCAACCACATTTGACAGCGCGAAGTTAAAGCAAGCACCCGGGATGGTTGTATGTGGCAATTGAGATCATCAACTGCAGAGCTACTTTTACTGTCTCCAACTGTTGAAACTGCACCCATTAGAGCGTTGAAATGCTTACTGCTTATCTTCGAATTACACTGGAGCGACTTCTGTCTTTTCTTTTCTGCATTCATCAACACTACGTCAGAGTCTGAAATACCCATGCATAAAAACAATAGTGTGAGTATGGGTGAAGTGTGTGCACAATTAGTATAGTGTAAAGGTAGCAGATAGCAGGTCAGTGAGAAATAAATGACGGGAGACATACGATAGCTCTACAACATGCATGGCACACTCAATTACTACAGGATTCTATGAAAATAACAATCGACTGAAAGAAAATAGGCCAGTCCATTTTTTCTGCATCGTACGGTGTACAAAGAACGGGGAGATCGCCTTCATCTACCTCCAGCCAGTGAGCGTTGATGATCTTCCTTGAAACGCCAGTGACCACCGGCCCAGTATTCCTCCCCTGCCTGCGCCCTCCCCTCGACCTCACCGCACCGCCGTGCTTGGCACCGCCCCCCCGGCCATCCATTCAAGCCCTGCCGACCGCCAGATCGGGCGCAAGCAGCTCCTGCACCCCACACCCCTATGATAGACACCGATGCGCCGCTTCACTGGGGAATAGGCGGACTAGGTGCTCCGCGCGCCTAAGCGGGTGCTGCTTATTTTAATTGCGGTTCGACTGACCCTGAATTGAAATCCAGGCGGGCTACTGACCTCTAGCAAAGGTGAAATAGTAAAAGGGAGGAAACCTTGTGCATTTAGTATCACGAAGAAGATGCAGTAAGAAGCGCTCAACTAGTTTCTTTCGTGGGATGAATACGGTGTGAGCGAAGACGTATGATTTGCACGAATAAGGGAAGAGGAGTACCTCTTTCTACTAGCAGTGCTGTGTCCTACTTCTGTTTTTCCGATGATCTTGTTGTTCACCGGAAACCAGAAGTTGTGGAGGACGGTGCAGCCTTGGACGAACCCATTGCCAAGTTGTTGAGTGTGGTGCGGTGGCCGTCTGTCGGCGGCGGGGAAGCAAATCCGAGGCGGCGAATGACGGCGTAGCGGGAACAGCTCCGGTGCGGTGGATGGTTGCCACAGTGGAGCCACAGCAGTGAGGCGCAGGATGGCCTGGTCGGAGTGGTTCTGGTACGGCGCACGTCGGCGTCGGTGTCATGGAGGCAACTCTGCCTCGGCTTGAGCTGCTAAGTCCTTGAGGGTGTTGCGGTTGCGGTTGCGTTGGATGACGACATCGAGGTACCGGCTCTGGTGTGATGTAGGAAGGCGACGGTGGATTGGCCTCTATGGGGTGGAGGACAGAGGAGGTTGGGGTTTCGCAGCTGGTGGAGAGGGCGTTTTCGCGCCCATGGAGTATGAATGGGGAAACGGAGGGAGGCGGGGAATTAAGGGGGAACAATGTTTCGGTTTGAGACGCGCTTGTTTGAAATTTGGGGAAAGTTACAAACTTTGCCCCCATCTAAAATTTCGGACATATTGCGGGTTGGGGGTAGGACAATCATGTCAGGTGTCCCAAATGTGGGCGGGATAGATTGCGGCCGAGCGCATAGGTGTTTAGGCACCCACAGCGTATGAATGCTTCTCGGAGGCGGTTGAGACTAGCGTCTTGGTGAAGTTACAAACCTACCCCGGTTTAGACCTTTGGACATCGGACCGATAGGCTACACGGGCCAGAGTCAGGACAGTAATTTCCTACCACCAAAACATTAGTCTCGCGCGGTTTTGGGTGACCAGAGGCCTATTTGGCGCTTCGTTCAATATTTGGGAGCAGAAGCATTAACGTTTTCGGTTCTCTTGAATTGAACTTTCAGGATTTGTCAAACTTCACAAATCTTTACTCTTGAAAATCCTAAAGCTATGATTATTTTGGAATGGAGGGGGTACATTTTAATATACATTGTACACGAGTATATATTAAAAATATGCAACTTACCTCAGTTCATGCATGGTTCCAGGTATAATCTCCTTGGTTGCAAAAAAAAGTTAGATATGCGTATGAATATATATACCATGTTCAAACTCACAACAAAGATTGATGCCCCCTTTTACATCTGATTTACAAATTACATTATCTCGGGTTCAAATAGATGAATGCACTTCCTATGAATTTGAATTCGACATGTATTTTATTTCGTAGCTAGCAATTTGGAATGTATCCACGCAAGTGACAAATGTATAAAGTGCTTCACACTAACAACATGGAGTGCACTAATTAATGTTTATATATGAATTGCAAAAGCATCCATTGCCTGTATTTCAAACCGCTCTCACTCTATGGATCGACAATATGAAATAAACAGATGCACATGCTAGAATTCAATGGAGTATGGGTGTCTGATAGACCGATTTTCGTCCATACGCAATTTTGCAAAATTCATGATCTGATCCAAAAATAATAATGCCATTTATATTTTAATTTAATGCGTAGAACCGCCTTTTACACGTAGATATCTCTCTATCTAACGCATAAGTGCACACACTTTATATGCATCGGCATTTCTCTTCCACACATGCTCACAATCTCTGTCAGGGTGTCGGGGTGTCTCACGCACATGCTCTCTCTGTTTCTCTATCTCTCTTTCTGACTACTATGTACCACTCTTTTCACTAATCTCAGTTGGTAAACACTATTTCTCTCACATGCATATATACACATGCACGGTCTCTACTAGCCGTCTAGATGCACATATATGTGCCTACGTGTCTCCCGCACGCACATTATCTTTAGGCCTCTCTCGCACACATTCCCCCCCGACACACCTCTCTAATAGTAGTTGGCAGATATGATTTCATCATATCGTTCGGTAGGATATCCCTGGCTATTAGGCTGGATGGTAATACGAGGCAAAGTTTTACCCTACTTCGGATCGGACCCTTGCAGTTGAATAAAGAGCCTACTCCTGGTACTGTATATTAGTGTTAGGGGTGTGTACAAAGTACACGTGAATACCAGGCATTGTGCGTGTGTGTATACTATCGACGAACTAGCCCCCAATCTTGTATAACATACTAAGGGCCTAGGGTTACAAATCATATATACTCGGCTTATCACCAGTGGGGATAGAGTCCTCCACGACTCTGGTAGCTTCGTGTTGTACGCCGAGTCCTCCACATGGGTCTCCATATAATACGTGTCGGTCCAACCTATATGTGGCGCTGGATGGAACTGACCCATGAGCCTTCATGTTGACCCACCACAACTAGAAATGATGTGCCCACCACACCACACACGCAATCAGCCACTAAGAAAATAAGCATATACAATAGTACAACGGTATCTAGCTCACAATACGTCTCCATATTTTGTTGATAACACTGACAGACTTTGCATTTGATGTGTGCTCCGTATTTTGTTCATGACACTTACGGTCATTGTATTTGAAGCGAAAGCACGATATGGTCACTGGACTTCAGAATAAGCTCATCACGGTCACCACATACATTTTGTCGTGCTAACCAACATGTGGTTGGATGGTTAGAGGACACTGGTTTCTCGAGCCCACCAAGGTTGAAGTCCCGGTGCTCGCATTTATCTTGTGTTAATTTTAGTATTTTCCGGCGATGTACGTTCAGTGGGAGGAGACGTTCCACTCGACTACGAGGAACCTATGGTGACTTCGTAAAATCTCAAGATCATATTTGCTGGCCCACTCTCTCGAAGGTGCGGCGGCGGACCGGCGGTGGGGAGTGGTTTCGGGGAGGGCGGGCCGGCCATGGGCGGCGGGGGCGGGCAGTTCGGCCGGTGGTGGCTGGCGGCTCGGGGGTAGGGGGGTGGAGTTTGATGATAAACTGGAGGCCCTTGATTTCGTATCCAATAGCTGGAAAATCTAATGACTAGAGATGAAAAAGTCAGTCGACTGACGTGTAGCCTCACCCCGCACGTACACATGCACGCACACAAGACAGGCACACATGTAGGCATGCAACACTGACACGTACACATAACGTACACACGCACGCATGATGGCGTGCAACACTGACATGTACACATGCACTCACGAACACACACACGTACGCACCCATGCATGCAACACTGAAACGCACCCTTGCACGTATGCACCCATGCATGCAACACTGAAACGCACCCTTGCACGCACGCAACACTCGCACACCTGCATGCACACAACACACGATGCAAGACACATGCTTAACTACATGAAAAGATGACGTCACACTCAATGAACAATCATCGGTTCATGAAATGCCCGCTTATGACTGCCCTGGCCCACCAAAGGTTCCTCTGTTGTGCGCTGCCTGCGTTGGGTCACTGACATGCAGGCCATGCACCCAAAGAGCCCACATGTCAGTGGAAGAACGGCGCGGTGTCCTAGGTCAGAGTCGAGGGCGCCACTCGCGGCACGCCCGGCTGAACACGCCTCCGAGCCGCATTCAAACGCCTCCATGAAACCCGCCTGTGTGGAAGCCGAGAAACCCACTCTGGACACATGTCCGTTCATGACCGGTCTGGCGTTAAATGCAACGCCGGCTGAGCTCCTCCCGTCCGCCGTCTATTTAATCTCCTATTTAAATGAGGCCAAACGCCAGACATGAATCGCACACCTCCGCCGCTCCCCTATCTCCTCCACCATTTTGTCCACTCTTACAATGGCTTACGATGAGTAGTTATTCCGCATCCAAGCCGGCTGTGTAGCCCGCCGGATACGAGCTATGCAGCTCGCTGATCTACCTCCCTTCCCTCGCCCGACGGAGCCAGTTGCCGCCCCAAGCCGGCGCGCGGTTCAGCAACTCGCCGCTCCAGGCCAGCTCGACGAGGAGCGGCGAACGGGCGTCGTTGCTGCCGTCCACGCTGCCGCCTCGTACCGCGTCTCCCATTTCTGTGGCCGAGACTCCCATGCCGGGGGCCATGCTATGCAAGCAGCAACAAAAGCCGGGTGCGCGGAGAGCGACGAGTCGGTGGCCAGCGCCTCCACGTCCGCCGCCATCATCAAGGAGAAGTAGAACACGGGAGGCCGCCACCGCTTGGGTCCCATGAAGGCCACCGCGGAGGCGACGCCGGCGTACACAGCAGGTGTTTAGCCGGATCCTTTTGTTGCGAGGACCTTCGTCGACCCCGCATGGGCTCCACAGAAGAGGTCAATGTTAGGATGAACTCGAGCCGGTGCCGGCCATGGCGAAGTGGTGGCTGGTGATGAACTCAAACCGGTGCCGGCCACCATCATCTTCGGCACAAGCCAATGATATCAGTTGGGTAGTGGGGAAGCGAGCCTCCTTTGCGCTGAAGCATATACCTCCAGGGCTCCCGGCAGTCTGGTGATTGTGCTGCCGGACATGAGGAACACAAATCGATCGGCGGGCGACCATTTAGGCCATGTATTATATACCTGTGCTGTCCAGAACTAGCACCGCGTAGTTCATTTGAATGTAATGAAATCTGTCATGTTTGTGTGAAAATCCGGTATTTTACATGATTTCCGTCGTTGTTTATATTAAATACTCCGGTGGTTGCGTGAATGAGTATCAGTTTGTCTACGTGTTTGCGTGAATTTCGTCCAGTTGGTTGAGTTGCTGTCATAATGTGTGCGGCTACGGTTGGATGGCGTAATTTGCGGGTCGCCGATCGGTCTGCGGGCAGCTCGGGCGGCGTTGTGGGACAAAAAACACAGCTCGTGCGAGCTCGTCTCCAACATGCTCGCTGGAGGATGCATGACAGCATGAGCACCCGAGCCGTTCCTCGTTCATCGGTGGCAAAGGCACCGGTGGACAAAAGGGCCGCCAATATTTTGGCTACCCCGGGCAAGATCCAAACAGCCCCTCCCAACAGATTCAAATCCCTCGTTCGCCGGGGAATTTTGCCATGTGTTGTTTTCATGGACTAGCAAGATGCCCGTGCATTGCACGGAACATCAAGATGCATTTTTTTACAAACTCCTGCATGCATGCAAGGGATAATTAATGTCCTCCTTTGCTAGTACCACGAGGCAAACACCATTAATATTGCATCGATTAGTGTTAGTGGCCTTGTATATCTGCAAATTGTAATTTTGATAGTGGACCCTTGTATATAAAAATGGAGGGAGAAATATGAGAGATAAGGTGAGGAGGAGTGGGGCGTGGTGCCGTGGTGCTGACTGGTGGTCGGACTGGGTGGAGGCATGGGGATGGACGGCGCATTATGTCTAGGTTTGTATCTCTCTCACACACACCCACGTAGGTGGGGGACATGCATGAAGAGAAGAGGTGCACGCATGTCGCACGTACTCCCGTCTCTTTCCCAACCACACCCGCGCGGGTACACGGTGGAGCTCATTTCTGTACGAAAAAGGCAGCCCACGTGGTAATTTGGCACGTGTATTGGTTGTCCACTTGGTGGAGGGAGGATCGTCTACCAAGGGTGAACAAACAAATTGCGACTTGACGTGTTATGTTAAATTAAAAAAAGAGGCAAACCATGTGGGGCCTACCTTAGAGGCAAGGCTCTATACACTGGAGTACTTTTGATGTGTCCCGTCAACTTGCAGAACAAGGAGAAGCTTGCTTAGTATGCCGTCTCCCCCGCCCACGGGCGCTGTGGCTCACAGGATGAGGTGAAGCTGGAGTACTACTGTACGCCTTTACGCCCGCTCCCTCGCCCACGCGCGCGGTGGCTCGCAGCACGAGGAGAAAATTTTACTACTCCCTCCGTTTACTCCTCGTCCCTACTACGTACTTTGGTTAGTACTCCCTCTATTTACTTATAAAAGGCCACTATAAAAAAATACATTTTGCATCTATACAAGGCCACAAATAGTAATCGGGACAAAAGTTACTACTCCCTCCTTTCCAGTTTATGGCTCAATTTCAAAATCTCTCCAACCAAGGTAGACGGTGAGTGGTAGAATTAATTTCGTAGTTTGCACAGTACGCTCGTTTTTCTCAAGAAGTTATGTTTACCGAGGCATTAATTAGAACGAATGCATGAATGACCACTAAATTTCCATGAACTTGTACATGCATTAGTTAGTTTCCTCTTGACACTGCTTGCGTCGGGTGATCTAACGCACCTCGAAATCCAACATGTAATGGTACTACTACTAGTATAGTACTAGAATTGAGACTTATCAAATGGAAAAACGAATGTTTTTTAGATGAGCCCTATAAACCCCGTAAAAACAGATTTTTCCAAAACTAAGTCGCTCCCTTTCATGAATTCTGTAGTATACTCCTCCGTCGACGCTCCCTTTCATGAATTTTGTACTTCCTGTCGCCGACATGTGGGACATATAGCAACCGGGTCGACGTGTCAAGCACCAAATAACAGTGCAGAACAGCAGGGGGGACGCACCCCACTCGTACCGGCCCAGTGTTAGTAATGAGCAATGAGACGTCAAATCACAATGCCGCACCTTCCCAAACGGACGAATCAACCATTATTTCACACTTCGGTTTGACATCATCTCGAACCATGTAGTAGTATTGCTTCTACCTCAAGAGGGACACGCGCATCGCCTTGGTACATCATGACACGTGGACCGCATGACCGGCCATGCTCCCCCGCCGATCACTGGGTAAAATCACCTCATTTTTACTATACTTCCTCTGGATCGGTTTACTACATGGCATGCACGTCGTTCTAGGTTGAGAATTTAACTGGCTATATATATGTGTGTGATGAACAGTATGCTAGCCTTTTAAAAAATGTATACTTTTGTACAGCAGTACTCCACTATCGATGGATTGCGCCATGGAGCAAAAATTGAAATTTTAAAAAAAGGTGGTACATATAGAGAATGCTCGTCGCCAAATTATGCATATAGTACTATTAAAAAAGCTAGTACGTGCTTAATTGGGGTGCTAAATTCTATTAAAGAAATACTAGTACTAGTATGTACATGCTAAAGAGTTAAAGTAACGAGAAGAAACATAACATAGTTCTGCTGGGGGCTCAACACAACACACCCCTCAAATTAAACTAAGCACACCTGAAATTAAACTATGCAACTAATCCGGTAGACACTGCATTAGAAGTTTAGAACTGCCATGAGCAATGACACTGCCACCTTACTCGGAGTCCTCGCCCACGTCCTCGACTTCGTCCTTGTCCCTCTTCCTCTTGGCTGATACTTCTTTGCTTGAACCACCAACTTGGCTGTTGCTCTTCATCCAACCCTTGTAGATATTGAAACAAAGGTAGCCATCCATTGCAGCGTAGTGGATGTGGTCTATATCTAGTACATTCCGCTGCCATGCATGACGATGAAACGTGTAATGAGGTTTCTCTAGTTTGCGGTACGAAGGATGAACCATGGCTCCTGCTAGGGTCAGCATTGAGGGCTGACAAGAGGGCACCAGCAGATTCTTCTGGAGGTCGAAGGGGTTGCCTACAACGAGGCCTATCCGATGGAGGACTTCTTTGTCGTTCTTAAAGTCTACAGTAACGAATTTGACTATTTTCTCCTCGAGGAAGTTCTTAAAATCCTAGCACTCAACGTCGGCATGGCATATGTGGTAGACCAAGCAAACGTTATGTACGCAAACCTGGATCACGGCGGGCTTCTTCCTCTCTTCATCCTTTAGTTCCTTCTCTCGTCCCACGACTGTGGTGAACTCAACATCTAGCCCAGCGACCCACTCATCATGTGAGTTTTCGAACATGCGTCTAAAGCAAGAAAGGCATCCTTTCACCGTCGTAGAAGTACGGGTGTAGATGACGTCGAACTCATCGCCGGTGATGGTTCTAACCTTGTACTCACCGCCGATCGGGAAGATTTGGGACACCATGGATTTGGGAGGAGGGTTAGGATTAGTGGAACTGCCGTAATGTGAATGGACGGGATGACTAGGAGCGAACCGCCGTAGTATTAAAGGACATGCGGGAAAGAGTAGGAGCGAACTGCCAGCGTGCGAACGACAGGGTAGTGGCTTTCCATTCTCCCATGATATGGGCTTCCGAGAGCCCTTGGATCTGAGATCGAACGGTTGCATGGCGTGATTCTAGACCTATGGGTGAATATCCTATCCTGGAGGGTTATTCTTAAAATTTTCAGCAACTTAGCATGCGACCATTTGATCTCAGATCCAAGGGCTGCCAACAGCCCGTATCATGATCGCACCTACCACGACCGTCGCGTCGCTTGCGTGGTCGCGCCCTTGGAGACTTAACACGGTGCGTTAGGCTATCTGATGTAGGCATGTCATACATAGTCATCACTTAGTCACTCATACTACAACAAGGTTGGCTATAAGTGTATTTTTTTACTCATCTCTATCTCTTTCTTCGTACTCCCTCCGTCCCATAATATAAGAACGTTTTTGACACTAGCTAGTGTAATGCCAAAAACGTTCTTATATAATGGGACACAGGGAGTACTAGTATTTTTTGCATTTGCCAAGGAGTGACCTCTTCCAATGAAATGGTGTTGCTAAGTTTGCTTCATTTAATTAGCTATAGACTCAAAAATGTCTTTTCACCTAGGTACACGCACTTAGCACCGTTTCTTCCTTGGGTCACCAAACTAGTCTCTCTCTTCTTGATTAACTTGCCACAACAGACTTTATGCCTATGTGGCAAGCTTAAGCACCTGTAGGAGCAAGTAAGTACAATAGTGCGCTTTACATGGCATTTTTGCATATGTGGAGGAAAGAGAGGCAACGAAAAAGTGGAGAAGTGGGCTCTCATGCAAGATCCAGCCTCTACTACTACATGGTGGAGCATTGGGAGAGGCACCTGTATGGAGGTGGTCAGGAATCGGGAGACTCATGCCGGTCGTAGCGCCGCAGTTAAAATGATAATGGCAAGTCAAATCACGGGGCCCCACCTGTACAGCAGTAACTCGCTTTCAAATCACATAGCCCTACGTTTGTAGCAGCCTACTCCCTCGTCTTCTCACGTCTCTGTCGAACCGACTAGGCGGAACTGTCCCGCCGCCTACCGGGCAGGAAAAGCCCCGCCGTCGACTTTTAAATACAACTACTCCCTCTGTCGGATGCGTTTGGTTGAAGGTATCATATGAATGGATTGGGACCATTCATTTTTTTTGGGATTGATCCATTCAATTCATGTGTTTGGCTGAATATAAGAGATGAGCTAATTATTTCAGACGGGGCCACCAGTCATGCTCACATAGTCATGCATGCAAAGGGTGGCCATTTGATTCGACCGATTTGGTTGGGTGGAATGGTTCAGTATCTTCAAGGCATATTCTCTTTTTTTGACTCGAACCATTCATGTGCTTTATAACCAAACATGTCTATTTTCTGAATGATCCCAACCCATTCATGACCACCCTTGCAACCAAACGCACGTCATCTTACGAAAACCAAATAATCCCACAATACTAAGGTGCGGTGCATTAACTTCTACCTCGTTTCTTGTTTCTTCACATATCAACCAATAAGAATCCAATGATATACTTTTTGTGACATAGTAACTCATATTTAGTTAGTCAAATGGATGACCTAGAACTACGTGCACGCCCTATAAACCGAGACGCCTACAAATAAAAAACCGAGATGGAGAGGGTAGTTCAGCACGTATCTTTTTAGATCAATATAGTCGGGATTCATCAAGGAGCAAAACCAAGTGGTAGGATGCTCCTGTTACGTTGGCGTAGCAACTCTAGCAGGGTCAGTCCGCACACGAAATGGCGACACACTTAACAGCACCCCTTTGGCAGACATGTGGCTCATCCACCGTCTTGTTCCATGTGCGATGCACCAAATTATAGTTCGGATCAGAGGTTGGAATTGGAGGCACCCCAGTCATAGCACCGCAGTAGTAGAAAATGAGCGATGAGGGGTCAAATCACAAAGCCCCACCTTTCCCGCATTAAGTTGGACGGACGAAGCAACCATCATTTCACTCTAGCGCGCAAGAGCATAAAGAAAAGAGAAAACAATGATGCGTGCGGCAGCTACCTAGGGCACCCTAGGGTAGGGGTCTCCACTACAGATCCTTTTTTTGAAAGAGCCTCCACTACAAATCGGCTTCTCCCTCGTCCTCTTGAAGAAAACCGATGATGAGTGCGGCGGTAGGGTTTGTAGGAGTACTACAGCGTGCGGGGCCACGTCGTAGTAAACAGGCTCGAGTCGACGCCTTAAATATGTGTGGGCCGCTTGGTTTTACGGGAACGAGGAAGCATTTTGGCTTCGGGGACCAGTGGAGATATAACACGTACAAAAAATTGTGGACGTACGTTCGACCGAAAGGCAATGATGCATGGGCCCTGCATTTTGATATACCCGGGGCTGCATGAAATTTGCTACTCTACTCAAAACTAGTAAGGTACACATGTATTGAACGCATGAGATTTCGAAACCAAATTATGAATAAATACACACTATAGCATGTAAAGCTTTGAGTCATATATGCATGATGTAGATGTTCGTTTAGTTCTTATAGTTCATCTCATTCAAAATCAATTAGTTTTATAAAAATGTTAAGATTCATGGGGTTGTGCATTGTAAATCATAAAGTAAAAAACAAATAATGGCAATTCATTTAGAAAAATAATAATCAATTATGATACAGAAGATTCTAGAACAAAGGAGAAGTGCTTGTGTTTTGAGGTTTGTGCGTTATGCTTAAGTTCAACCATGGAGTCTTCTAAATTGTACATGTGGCAGATCTAGTGGAATGTTGATGATATCCAATGGCCAGTAGTGCTCGGATTTGCCCATCTCTACACTGTCGGGTTAGCTTCATCCAGCGACCATCTTTCAAAGTTATTGGCACACTATATAGTTCTTGTGCCATGGTTGCATGTTTTGGAAAAAAAGCTACTAGTGGGTTGTACTATCTATTTAGGAATAGAAGATGCATACGTGGAAGTTGTAGGGAAAGAGATGACATGGAGCATCTCAATTCCTATGTATAGGGATTGGAAAAGAGATGTCATTTGGTTCACATCATAGGAAATTTTCTATTGAATCTAGAGATGACATGTATCTCAATTCCTATGAGGAGGGATTAGTAAAGAGATGTAATTTGGTTCATATCATAGGAACTTTTCTATTGAATAAACGCTAATGTTTATTTTCCTTTGAAATTAAGGGAGTATAGGAATCCATTCATATGAACCAAGTGGCTCTAAAGCTATAGAAATGATATCATGTTTATTTCCTTTGAAATGTAGACTATATGAATCTATTCCAATGAATCAATTGGCTCTAAAGGAAGAAAATCCTATA
Source organism: Triticum dicoccoides (assembly GCF_002162155.2). Lineage (NCBI taxonomy): Eukaryota > Viridiplantae > Streptophyta > Magnoliopsida > Poales > Poaceae > Triticum > Triticum dicoccoides. The sequence continues at coordinate 607,910,883 of NC_041383.1, forward strand.
AAAATCATATCATATAGAGTTCCTATGATATTCCTCGACACTAAAGGATGGTTGAAATTTCTGCGGGTGATACGATGGTCTTTCTTTGTAGACTACTCACCCATCTTTATAGTTACCAATCGAAGATGAATGAAATGATATATACAGGGTATTCTACATGTGCAATTTTGTACACGAAAACTCGGTAAAAGTTTGCGAGGTTCTAATTTTCAATAAAGCTATATGCACTGCATTTCAGAATGGAGGGAGCATACGGCAGTTGCTAACACTCGCATGGAAGATTTGTGTGTAGGAGGAGTGGCTATTCTGTTAAATGACATGGCAAAACTGACACTGTCGGATGCCGATCTAACGGTTCTTACGGTGTTCGTCAGGAAAAGGCTTGTGGCGAACGTTTGTCGGATAATGATTTACGGACACATGCATTGCATTGATACGTGCCCCCCTCTCTCTCACGCACACGCACCCTCACGAGTCACGACTCTCCCGAGTCCTCTCGCAGACTCGCACGTCGTACCCATCCTCTATCTGCAGGTAGATGTCACGCACATATGTGCTCTTCACACCCTACGCTCAGAACTTCTAAAAAACAAAAGACGGCGCACACATTTTATTTTAGCTCACACATCACACACTTATACTATTACTCTTGCGGCGAACGTTCTTTGGGCATAGTATATATTCTACTCTCACGAAGAGAAGCGGTGCACGCACGGACTAGTTCTCTCACGCCCACTCATGGGTACATGTAGGAGCGCATTTTTTTGAAGACGGTACAACAAAATCACTCCACTATATATAAAAGCAGCAGCCTTAGCGCTTGCTTTACTAGGGTTCCTCTCGTTCGCTCTCTCATGCTCTCTAGATCTAAGGAAGACATAGGTGGCCACACTCTCTCTCTCAGCTCACGGCTGGTCACAAATCCGGCCGGACAACCTCGACCGGGGCAGGGGGTGTAGGTGCATCGTTCACGCTGTCGTCGGCGGCGAGGGAGGAGACCAACGGCTGCCCGCGCGTCCCGATCGGCGGCCGTGCCGTTCTCTCCGAGAGAGCGCCGGCTCGGGAGGGCCTCCGACCCCTTCTTCCTCCCTGCGGTATTGTGGCCAAGATGCGGCCTCCCGATGCCGTCTTTGCCACATGCCGGCGACCCTCAGGTATATATTCCTTCGAAACCTGCCTTGCTCTACTGCCCCAGCTCTTCCTCCTTCGTGTGGATCCTTTTCTACTTCCGTCCGCTATTACAAAGCCACCAAGACTTCTACTATTATTCAAAGTAAACCTAGTTCATACAGTGAACTCAAAGCGTTGGTTCAAACAGGGAAGAAAGTGGGAAAGCTGTAGCATGAATCTAGAACTTGGTTCTAAGAGGAAACGAGGGAATGTAGTAATATGTGTCACTATTTAAATAACCGTATTTCGTATTTGCGCAAACAGGGATGTCTGTCTCCATATCATTTCGGGATGTATGTCTCCGTATCGTTTCTATCCGCGTAATCAAAAGCACACACCTCAGTTTTAATACAAGTGCGCAAAATGAGATGGCTATCCCTCGTTGCCGTCGTCTAACCTCCCGTCTTCAAGGTATCCCTACATTGGTAGTAACTAAGGTAACATGACCAACGCAATCTAAAAGAAGCTGATTCGTACGTTTTACTTCCTGATTACAGTGCAGGGACGAGCGAAAACAACTGCATCCTAGTCCGGAATGCACTTTCTACCAGTTCATCCACGGACCGAGGACTAGCTAGCACGGCTGCACGGCGGTTTTTTGGATAGGTGCGCGGACAAGAGGCATTGTGGTCTGCTTATTTCTGCCAATAGCGGTGCTTAAATTTAGTGTAATGCACAAGCATTTCAGCTGGTCAGTACACTTCATGGTTCAGTTCAGCATTCCAGCTGAGACCACAATTATAATTGGTTATTCTGGAATGAGAGAACCTAACCCTGGATGGTGGCAACAAGAGAAAACCAGAGTGAACTCTAGGAAATTTAAGCCTGCCGGGAGGCCCTTTGCTCAGAGAAGCCTTGCTTGTTTTTTCCTGATTTGTAAACCTTCTCACAACTTTGTCTTTTGCTGTGAACTACTATATGTTTGTTATGTTCTATGAATCATTGAGATGTATAAAATTGCTTAACTTATGCTTTTCAAGATTTTTATGAAGACGAGTTTAATTGTGAGTGTTCCACATGAGCGCTGGACTAGCGTGTGAACCTTTGGAATTTATTACATTGTGGCCTCAATTAACTGCATGAACCACTGTAACAAGATACATAGTAGTTGCTTATATGTCAGACAGCAGATTGTTGATTGTTAGCTGGTCAATAGCCTAGTGTTGAAGCGAGCTGAGCCAATGTGCCGTGTTTTGCACAACTGCTTACAAGTGGGGTAGCACCAACAGTGTTTACAAGTACGTATGTATACGTCAGCGCACGGTTCTCGAATGAGTGCTCTATTTCATCAATTCACACACTTCTCGTATGATAAACCGTGAAAACTTATGTCTTACCATGCCATATTCATGAAAAAACTAGTGAGGACGCATCTGTTTCGGCAACAATTACGATGGTTCTCACATCATTCACGGGCACACAAAAGTAGCAGCAGTTCCCATAGACGGATTCAAACAGAGCACTAGCCCCAGAGGGGTCGATAACAGGCAAGGTTCGGATAATTAGACACAATCCAAACTACTATTAAACACTAGTTGGGGTAACTATTTCATGCCTCTATCTAATTTGCGCTGGACACAAGATGGACCTTGCCATGAACATCATCGAGGACGTCCCGCAGCAGCTCAATCCTGTGAACCTTCATGAAGACAACCTTGTGGCCTTGCCACTGATAAACTTGTTTGTGGAGTCATGCCACGTCATCTTCCTGCGTAAGCTTGACAAGAACAGTATGCCTCACAAACGGAGCAGTAGCTTTGAACTTCTTGTGCTTCAGTACACCCTGGACAACACGCCTGACAATAGTGAGGCTGGAATACAACTCTTCATTGGTATAACCGCAAATGGCTTCCAGGATCCAACAGCCTAAGAACTCTGTTTTCCCCGTGCGTATATTCAGGTCGTCCGCCTCATAGCGAGTGACATGCACAACCACACAATCCTTGTCTGCATCAGGTCTCTAATTGAAACATAAACAAATTCTGAATTACTTTTCGGTATAAGAACCACAAGTTATTGAAACCACTATGTATAGCATGGCATCGAAGCTAATAAAATTTTGCATTATTAATCACCACATACTTCCTTTTCTAAAAAAACTCACCACATACTTAGATGAAAAACCACAATCGAGATCGGCAAAGAAGGAAATCACCTT
>NC_041383.1:607914360-607921825 GCF_002162155.2 Triticum dicoccoides
GAAGGGGGAAAACTGCTCTTGCAGTGCCACGGGGGTTGTAACCTCAAATAGGGCGTTGACCATCTCAATAGTGGCCGTCAGCATATCTGGGGTCGGCTCGGTGGTTGCCTCCATCTTCTTGGAGCTCTCTATCTCATGGGGATCAGCCTCCAGCGTCTACTCCAATATCGATAGATCTTTGCCTGGTTCTCCTTGGTCCATCATGAAACTGACAAATACTAGGAGACCACTGAAAGGAAAACACAATCGCAATGACAATGAAACAAAAAAGAGAGTGAGGATCGGTTACTGCTTTGCAAAAGTTCTTTTTTTTCTCTGAACAAAAATATACCAACATCACGGATCCTCTTACCTTCCCTTTGTTGGGAGAGAAGAATAGTGGCAGATGCGAGTGTTGCCTTTCTTGAAGACGGTGAGGGAGAAGGGGATTCAGCGAGGATTGAAATGATGGTTGCTTCGTCCGTTAAACTTAGACTGCGGGGAGGTGAGGTTTTGTGATACGATGGCTCGTTACTGCCGCGCTACGACCGGGGTGACTCTCCTCCTGCATACTGCCTGCTAATTTGGTGGATGGCATTTGGGCCCGCGCGCTCCATGGCCCGCATGTCGGTGAACAAAAGTATAACGGCATTCAGTAGAGGGAGACGTTTCAATGACCTAGGAGGAGCCAGAAGCGGTAGAGTGTCTCCACTGTACTAGTAGTAATTGTTTTTCTGGGTAGCTGTAGAGTGTCTCCACTGTACTAGTAGTAATTGTTTCTCTGGGCCCAAGACAAAACAGCCAATCCACACTAGTAAATAGTAAAATTAATTCAAAAGGCGCTACCCACACCCAGCACACCGCCCCCCCCCCTCCCCCACAAAAAAAACCTGGGTGCTCTTCTTCCTCCTCGCTCCCACCCACCTCACGTCAGCTCGCTCCACTCGTACCCCCATATTCCTCACCTCACTCCTACAGAAAACCCCATCTCCCCTTCTTCCTCACTCCTACAGAAAACCCCCAGCTCCCCTTCTTCTTCGCTCGCACTACAACTAGGCTCGTCATTCATTACTCTGCTCAAATCCGTGAGAGCAATGCGACGCCCTCGAGGAAAATGGAGTCGGCTAACCCCAACGCCAAGAAGATGAGGCTCCCGCCAGCGGCGACGCCTGTTGTAGATCCCGCACCCGGCAGCGCGGGGAGAAGCGGCGACCCCGCCCCCACCGGATCCCAGGAACCCGTAGAATCTCGGGTGGACCGCATCAACGATCTCCCGGACGCCGTCCTTGGGGAGATCATCTCGTTTCTCCCCACCAAGGATTGCTGCCGCACCCAAGTCCTCTCAATTCGGTGGCGCCCTTTATGGCGCGCCGTGCCCCTTAATCTCGACTGCCGTCAGCTATCTCTCTTCAATGATTTTGAAATCCCCAGAGCCATCATCTCCTCCCACCAGGGCTCCGTTCAAAGCCTCTGCATCCCGTCATGCTACCTGAGCAAGCATACCATGCCCTGCACGGTGGACACCTAGCTGCAATCCCCTGAATTCACAGAACTACAGCTGCTTGAGTTCTACTATTCCCCTAGAAATCACATACCACATACAGAACGCCATGAACTTGTGCCCTCAGCACCGATGTCCATCTCGCGGTTTTCCTCCTCTCTCCACACCGCCACCTTTGCGCTGTGCTACCTTCCAGACAATCTGGTACTAAACCTTCGACTCCCATTTCTCAAGAAACTTTCACTTGTGCGGGTTCGTATATCGGAGGCCTCATTGCACAGCATCATCCACTCCAGTTGCCCTGCGCTGGAGTGCTTGGTGCTTGTTTTCACAGTTAGAATCGGTTGTCTCCAAATAAAGTCGCCTAACCTTGTAAGAACTGGAATTTCTTTTGACGGAAGGCAACTCATCATCCAAGATGCCCCTTCACTTCAAAGGTTGATCCTTGATTCTAGTTATTCACCGTTGCAAATAACCATCCTCTCTGCGCCTAAACTGGAGACCTTGGGTGTAATACATGATCTCTGTGCTCATTTCAATATGGTGTTTGGCTCCACAGTTCTTCAGGTACTTTATATTATCATCTACACTTGTAACCATATGCTGCATTTTAAATTTCTGCGCATAATTTATATGTCATCTTGGAGTACACATTTTGTACTAATATTTTGTTCTATGCTCAATGAAGAGTTTCTCCATGGATGGCCTATCAATGGTGCTGGATTCTGTCAAGATATTATATATCCAAATGAATAGTTTTGATCTGAACAAGATTATTGGCTTGCTGCAATGCTTTCCATGTCTGGAGAAGTTGTATATAAAGGTGATAATTTCACGCACATTGGAAGCCCGCATATAGTGTACTAGAATTAATCGTTCAGCTGTTCCTCTTTCGACACTCTTCTTTTAGACCTTAACTGTTTTCAATTTTCATGTCTATTTAGGCATCAGGACGGGGTAAGAAAGTTATAACCAATCGGTGGATTCGTAAGCATCGGGATTTTCTCACTTCTCATGAGATTCGATTGAAGACAATAACGCTAGAACGATATGTAGCCAACCATGCAAACACAAGATTTGTCACATTCTTCCTGCTGAATGTGAGGTTACTATTGTCCATTAGGCTTAAGTTTATCAGGAGCATGGTTTTGACGGATGGGTATGTCGAAGAGCAAAAAAAGGAGTTTCAGGTGGGCAAAAGAGCTTCTGAACGTGTCGGGCTTCTATTTACAACATATTGTGGTCATAATCCAGTAAATTTTATGATCCAGGATGTTCATTCTATGGACCTGACCGATCCATTTGACTGTGACTGCCGAAAACAGTGCTGGAGTTAGATGTTGTTGCCCTTTTCAATCTGGGTTTTTTTAAACCTGATGAACAATCAACCCTCGTGCTTTTGTACAGTTTGTAAGCTGGAGTTAGATGTTCCTGCCCTTTTCAACTCGGCTGTGACTGTCATATTTTCTTTGAAACAAGGCAAATGTCTTGCCATTCATTTAATTTAGAGTGAAATATTGTAACAAATCACAACCAAGGGAAATAACATAACTCACGCCGGCTGCTTGAGCTCACTGTGCATTACAGAAGCCAAGTGACTAGCCCCCACCACCCCCACCAGTCAATCCTCGTACTCCCCTCCGCCTGCGACTAGACCGGCGCATCTTCAACGGCTCCTGTTCGTTCCGTCCGAGGCCTCTCCGTCGTCCTCCTCCTTGCGGCCTTGGTTCGCTCGCCATGCGTGGTGCGCCGCCCTCTTGCGTTGTCAACATCGTCAACAACCGAGAGGAACAAGGAGATGATTGTACGTGGAGAGGATGACAGTAGGGACCCACCAGCGTCATGGCAGTACGCAAGCAAGTGCCTCTATAGTACAAGCCCAAAAATATGGTTCCTCCTAATGGTTGGACATCTGGGGCTCACGCCATCGTCCACATAGTCAATAAACGAGAAAATTACACTATGAGCGGCTGACACCAGGGACCCAGCAAGTCGCGCAGTTTTTTTTATTGAGGAACAACCAGTTTTTTTGAGACAATGAGGAACAAGCAGTTGTTATTTATACTAGTTTTAGTGACGGATCAGGGTAACAACGGGGCTGTGCGGGGGCTGTGGCCCGTCTAGCCAGGGTTTTATTTATGTTTACCACATCATGAGACCAGTTGTGTTTTTTTCTTGCTGAAAATGGCTAGCCCAGTTCTATTTTTTTTAACGAAATACCCAAACAAGGGCTACCTGCTTTATCGGCCCTGCTGGGCTGCAAATGTTTCAAGACGAGGAGAGTTTCATTCGGTTTGCCCAGAAATGGCCTGTACATTTTTAAAATACATCAAACCGGGAATTAGTTTCATTTTTTTCATTACAAGATCTTAAATTCCATTGATTTGTATGCGTGGATAATTATTTTGATTTTATATTTATATAAATTATTTTTAAAAATAGTTTGAATGTGAATCGATATTTTTGGATTAAAAACAGTTGACCGCACCGAAATATGCAAAATTTCGTATAGTTTTTAATCGTGGCCACAATATGGGGTGTAATGCTAACAAAAAGAAGATGGGCTCCAAAAAAAATCTTAAGAATTAGCAAATGAGATGTACATTATTAGAAATAATGGCAGATGGGCTGTATGCTGTTTTCCACAGATTTGAGGCCGACTTGTGCGCCTACTACAGGTTGACGCATATGCTTTCATAAAAAAAGGTTGACGCACATGCAACGCCCTGTCAACTTAGTCAACACATGAGAGCAGTGACCGTTGGATATCCATCCAACGGCTGTCGTGCTTCTTCAATCTCTGCTCTTCATGCTCCAGCCGCTCAAACAAGCGCCGGCGGGACTACCTGCTCCCTCCTCCCGCGGCCAGCTATGCTGCCGTGCAGGCCTCACGACCCCACCATACTTCCATCGCTGGCCTAGCCATCCCTCTACTCACCCACTCCGAAAAAATGCTCCCCCCGCTGTCATCTTGGACCCACCAGAAGTAACTCCTTATTACGCACAAAAAATGCATACTCCCCCGGCTAGCTGGGAGCCACCTTGGTGGGAGGCTGTCTTGTGGGCCTACTAAGTTGACGGGGCCAAAGGGCTTTGTCAAATTAGTCAATATGAACGATTCTAGCTCAAGTGACCGCACGATGTCCATCCAATGGCTGTAGTGCTTTTTCAACCTTTGGTCTTCTTGCTCCAGCCGCCCAAAGCAGCGACGGTCGTGCCGCATGCTCCTGCCTCCAATGGCCGGCTGTGCTGCCGCGGAGGCCTCACCGCCCCCTACTATTCCCATCGCTGGCTAGGCCCTGCGGCGACGGCAGCCTCACACCGCAGCCGAACTAGTGAACCCTCGTACTCCTCTCCGCGCGGGCTTCCACTGCCGCGTCTTCCCCGGCTCCGCTTCGTCCCCTTCCTAGGCCTCGTCATCGTCCACCGCCATGGTGCTCTCCGTGCGGCATGGTCAACATGGTCAAGGAACGACTTCCATCGAAAGAGTATTGTACGTGGAGAGGCTGACAGCTGGGTCCACGGCCACAACCTAGTTTTTTTGTGATTTGCCAATTAAGTCTCTTTGTCAGGCCTGTTGGGCTGCAAATCTTTCAAGACAAGGAGAGCTTTTCATTCGGCTGGCGGAGAAAATGGCCCATCAGTAATGAGAAATGGGCTGTAAAATTTTAAAACACATCAAACCGGCAATTAGTTTCAAATATTTTTTTTTTCATTTCAAGATTTTAAATTACATTAATTTTTATTCGTGGAGAATTTGTTGGATATTATATTGATATAAATTTATTTTTAAAATCAGTTTGAATGTGAGTCGAACTTTCGGGATTAAAAACAGTTCGGACCGCACCGAAATATGCAAAATTTCGTATAATTTTTTAACCGTGGCCACAATATGGGCTGTAATGCTAACAAAAAGAATATGGGCTCCAAAAAAACCTTAAGAATTAGCAAATGGGTTGTAAATTATTAGAAATAATGGCAGATGGGATGTATGCTATTTTCCACAGATTTGAGCTTTCCAAAAAAAAGGTTGACGCACAAGCAGTGACGGTTGGATGTCCATCCAATGGCCGCCGTGCTTCTTCAATTTCTGCTCTTCCTGCTCCAGCCGCTCAAACAAGCGCCGGCGGGACTGCCTGCTCCCTCCTTCCCGTGGCCGGCTGTGCTGCCGCGCAGGCCTCACCGCCCCACCGTACTCCCATCGCTGGCCTAGCCATCCCTCTACTCACCTACACCTGCTGTTATTCTCCGGCGACGGCAGACGAACCAGTAAACCCTCATTCAGTCATACTCCCCTCCGCGTGGGAAACAACTGCTGAGTCTCCCCCACCTCCGTGTCATTCCCTTCCTAGGCCTCGCCGTCGTCCACTGCCCTGGTGCTCTCGGCGCGGCCTGGTCAACGTGGTCAACGACCAAGATGCATCTGAAGTGGACTGTACGTGGAGAGGCCGACAGCTGGATCCATGGTCGCACGCAAGGAAATGCTTCCTTATTACGCGCAAAATAATGATTCGTCTACCTGATATCAGGGACCCACCGAAATGGCCTCAGTATTTCGCAAAAAAAATGTTACCACCGCTGATAGCTCGGACCCACCAGCTATATCTTTGCACGCAAGGAAGTGCCTCCTTATTACGCACAAAAAAATGATTACTCCCCCTGTTAGCTGGGACCCAGTATAGTGGCAGGCTGACTTGTGGGCCTACTAAGTTGACGGGGACGGAGGGCTTTGTCAACTTAGTCAATATGCACGATTCTAGCTCCAGTGACTGTACGATGTCCATCCAACGGTCGTATTGCTTCTTCAACCTCTGGTCTTCTTGCTCCAGCCGCCCAAACCAGCACCGGTCGTGCCTCGTGCTCCTGCCTCCCGTGGCCGGTTGCGATGCGGCGGAGGCCTCACCGCCCCCTACAACTCCCACCGCTGGCCAGGCCATCCCTCTACTCACCCACACCCCCTGTTATTCTGCGGCGATGGCAGCCTCACACCGCAGCGAACCAGTGAACCCTCGTACTCCTCTACGCATGGGCATCCACTGCCGCGTCTTCCCCGGCTCCGCGTCGTCCCCTTCCTAGGCATCGCCGTCGTCCACCGCCCTGGTGCTCTCGGCGCGGCGTAGTCAACGTGGTCAAGGAACGGCTTCCATCGGACGTGGACTGTACGTAGAGAGGCTGACAGCTGGGTCCACGGCTGCAGCAAGGAAGTGCCTCCTTATTACGCGCAAAATAATTATTCCTCCACCTGACAGCGGGGACCCACCGGACGGGCCACCATATTTCGTGAAAAAAACATTTCCCCCTGACTGCTGGGACCCACCAGCTACACCTTCGCACGCAAGGAAGTGTGTCCGGGCAAAAAAAACGATTCGCCCCCCTGACTGCTGGGACCCACCAGCTATATCTTCGCACGCAAGGAAGTGCCTGACAGTCAGGACCCACCTGGTTGAAGTGTATGTAGCGTTGTCATTCTGGTCACGAACGTGTACGTACATACTGGTCGATGTAGAGGCGCGCATGTGTCGTAGATGTAGCGGCGTGCACGTGTCGTAGTAGAGGCGCGCACGTAGCATGTACACGTACATACAACGGCGAGGGTGCAAGAAAGAAAATACGGCCACGTACGTACATACGGGCAGGGTCTCGAACGCCTACTCGAGCATACGTACATGGCTAGGTCAGAACGGAGAAACAGCATCGTCGCCGTGTTCATGGGGAGCCAACCGGCTGCGTCGAAACGGAATGCGTGGTCGTGTTCATCGGGAGGGCTTGGACGGAACAGGCGATGGAAACGAGGTCTGGCGTACCGCACAACGGAGGAAATGGCCTTGTGTTCGACTGGCCACGTTCGAAACGGGGTCCTGTTGATCGGGAGGGGCCTGGCGTACCGCAAAACGGAGGAAACGGACCTCCTACGGTCGAAACGGGGGTCCTGTTGATCGGGAGGGGTGTGGCGTACCGCAAAACGGACGAAGCGGACTTGTGTTG